>NW_006201235.1:127488-131243 GCF_000334495.1 Tupaia belangeri chinensis
TCTCTCTCTCTCTCTCTCTCTCCTTCTCTGGTCAAATTAAAATTTAAAAGTAAATAGTTTTTTAAAAAATTTTAAAAACTGAGTGGGAAACACATGCAAACAAATAACTACTTTGCTACTGTTCATACAGAGTAATTCTCTATGAGCTTTCAAAATTTCAAAGGAAAGAGAGGATATTTGAAATTCTAACCCATTGGTTAAAAAAATAGTAATGTAGGGGCCAGCAAGTGGCATGGTGGTTAAAGGCACTGGACTCTCACATGGCCAACCACACCACGGGTCTGGTGGCTTGCTTTCTCACTTCCTCTCTCTCTCGCTGTCTCTCTCTGATCAAACTGGAAAATAATAATAATAAAGTTAAATAAAATAATTCTTTTTAAAAACGGTAATGTGAAGTAGTGTAATATAATTAAAGTAATGTAAATATTCTATTGTTATTATTGAAATTTGTAATCATTAAGATTGTTCATTAGCAGCTTTTATATAAAAGCTAAGAATCAATACATGGGTTATTCCAAACTAATGGACAAATAGCCACTACATTGATATAAACCTTGCATAGGTTTCCTCTAAGTTTTTCGGGAAGCAAAACAACTTGTATAATGGTGTTTTCTGTCTCCTCTGCAGCTCTGAGATTCGTGAACAGTTCTGAGAAAAGCACTGTGATTGAGTTTGTTCTCCTCGGCTTCCCTGGTTGTCAGGAGATGCAAAGTTTCCTCTTCTCATTGTTCTTTGGAGCCTATATATTTACCATAATGGGAAATGGGACCATTGTCTGTGCTGTGACATTGGACAAACGGCTCCACACTCCAATGTATATTCTCCTAGGGAACTTTGCATTCCTTGAAATTTGGTATATTTCCTCCACTGTGCCCAGTATGCTAGTCAACTTCCTCTCAGAGAGGAAAACTGTCTCTTTTGTTGGCTGTCTCCTCCAGTTCTACTTTTTTACTTCCCTAGGTACGACTGAAGCATATTTCCTCTGCATCATGGCATATGACCGGTACCTGGCAATCTGCCGCCCATTGCACTACCCCACTATCATGACCCAACAACTTTGCTATATCTTGATGTCTCTTTGCTGGGTGTTTGGGTTTCTTAGTTACTCTGTCTCTACTGTGCAACTCTGTCAATTACCTTTCTGTGGGCCCAACATCATCGACCATTTTGTATGTGACATGGACCCACTGATGGCTCTGTCTTGTGCCCCAGCTCCTATCACAGAGATTATCTTCTATATCCTGAGTTCTGTCATTATCATCCTCACTCTTTTGTACATCTTTGGCTCCTATACACTTTTATTGATAGCTGTGTTAAAGGTCCCTTCAGCAGCTGGACGGCGAAAGGCCTTTTCCACCTGCGGATCACATTTGACAGTGGTGTGTTTATTCTTTGGGGCCCTCTTGGTAATGTATGTGAGCCCCACAGCTGATAACCCAGCTACAATTCAGAAGATTACAACTTTGTTCTATTCTGTGGTAACTCCATTCTTAAACCCTTTGATTTATAGCTTACGAAACAAGGAGATGAAAGCTGCATTGAAGAAAGTCTTGAGGCTAGAATGAGCCTAAAGTAGTGTACATGAGACCAAGCAAACCATTGTCCAAACATAAAAAATAAATTAGGAAAGATTTTATTTTCTCCTTAGTGCTTACCCAAAGGATAGGAAAACTCTTAGGCACTTGCACATCCATGTTTACTGCAGCACTATTCACAGTTGCTAAGACATGGAGTCAACCTAAGTGTCTAAAAACCAATGATCAGATTGAAAAACTGTGGCATATATACTATGGAATATTACTCAGCCATAAGAAACAATGAGACCCTATCATTTGATTTAAAATGAATGAATATAGAAAACTTAATGTTAAGCAAAGTGAGCCAGAATTTGAAAGATACTCACTGTATATCCCCACCCAATATGTTCCAAATGTCTGCGTTCTACGGCAGAAAATGAAAGATTCAAAGATATGATAGTGGAGAGAGTAAGTATAAATACTGGAGGCCACAAGGGAAGGGAGTAGGGGGTAGTGGGTGGTAGATGGTGGGTGGCAGGGGCAAAGGGAAGAAACAAACATAAGAATGTAAAGCTATTGGTTAAAATAAAAGATCTGTAATTTTTGTTTATAAAGATTAAAATTTTAAAATAAATTTGTTTTTATTTTTTGCTGCCATTCCTCCAATGCACACTGAGAAAATACTTTCCCAGTGGTGTCTCTTACTCTTTATTCCTCAAATAACCTGGCAGAGCTAAACTAGAGTTTTGATTCATATTACAACCCCATATTCTCAACATGGGTGACTGGTAGATGATTTATGAGAGCACTTTATCTGTGATATTTCATACTGAATTTTGATTACTGCTAGATGAGAGAGGGCAGTTAGAGTGGAATACAGAAAATGAGCAATTATTCAAGGTGAATTATTATTACTATACTTAAGGCATTTCACAAGACAGTAAAATATTCAAAAAGTAAATAATCAAATTTAAAAACCAAATGAATACAAAACTCAGGAGTTTTGTAACAGATTAATTTTTTTGTCCCCTTAATTTTTGATGGTTATACACAGTAGGGACAGGCTGAAAGCTTTAAATTTATATAAGTGGCATACATTCTAACATCATATAGAATGCTAGTAATTATTTTATTCAACCAACATTCATTAAGCACCTACTATGTCAAGACACTAGAGATATGCTATGACAAAGAGGATCAAAAACCATTATCCACATGGAGTTTTCAATTCTATTAGAGGAGAAATAGACAACTAAAAAGAGTAAGTAAAATATATAGCCTGTCAAAGAGTGAAATTTGCTATGCAGAAAGGGGAAAGAGGACAGAAAATGGGGGCGGGGGGAGTATAATGTTAAATAGGATGATCAGGGAAGGCTACTCTGAGAAAGCATTATTTAACCAAAAGCTTGAAGGAGAGGAAGGAATTAGCCATGTAGATAGCAGAGAAATTATTATTTCAAGCAGAGAAACAAATTCTCTATAAGATATTGAGGTAGGTGGTGCCAGCCAGTGGCATTGTGGTGACGGGTTCAAGTACTACACCTGGTGGCTTGATTTTTCTCTCTCTCTCTTTCTCTGTGTCTCTCTGGCAAAATTTTAAAATAATAATAATAAATAAAAAGAAATAAATGAGTCTCTCTTTTTCTTTCTTTCTTTCTTTTTTTCAGAGAGGTTTTTGTTCTAGTGTGGGTGCACTCGCCACAAAGACAGAGAAAGACAGAGAGACAGAAAGTGAGAAATCACCCCCAAGGGATGGCCATGCTGCAATCCCCTCTCCTCCATTCTCTTCTCGGGATCTTGGGCACACACGCACGTGCACCCGATGTGAGTTTAGGCCTCCAGTTCAAGGACCCAAACCACAGTCAATCACATGGGAGTCCAGCAACATAGCCATTACACCAACTGCTGGTCCCAATAATTCTTTTTTAAAAAGAGAGAGATTGAAGTAGGATTATGTTCAAATAACAACAAGAAGTCTGACTTGGCTGGAGTAGAAAGCTTGAGAGGAAGAGTACCAGAGGTAAAATTAGAAAGTAAACAAGGAGTCAAATGGTGTGGAACTTTATGAACCATAGTAAGAACTTTTTTCATTATAAATTGACAAATTATAGTTGTGTGTGTTTATGAGACAGAAAAACTTTTTAAATAAAGCCGTGAAAGCACAGGCAATAATCAAAAAAATAGACAAGTGGGGATTACATCAGATTAAGAAGTTTCTGCACAGAAAAGGACACAGTA
>NW_006201235.1:131403-154641 GCF_000334495.1 Tupaia belangeri chinensis
GAAAAGGAGCTGAATAAACAACTCTAAGGAAGACATAGCCAAAAAGCACATGAAAAAATGCTCAACATCCTTCGTCATAAGAGAGATGCAGATCAAAACCACAATGAGATACCACTTAACCACTGTCAATGGTGAAGATTAAAGAAAAACAATAAATGATAAGTGCTGGTGGTAATGTGATGAAAGGGGAACTCTCTTACACTGCTGGTGGGGATAAAAGTGGGCCCAGCCACTGTGGAAAATAATATGGAGATTTCCCAAAGACCTACAAATAGAACTACCATATGATCCAACAATTCCACTCCTGGGTATCTACTCAAAGGACAGAAGAATGGTCAGATAAGCACATGCACATCTATGTTTTTCGCAGCATTGTTCACAATTATAAGGCATGGAATCAACCCAAATGCCCACGAACAGATGAATGGATTGCAAAAGTGCAGCACATATACTCTATGGAATACTACTCAGTCATAAAAAACAAGACCCTGGCATTCAATAGAAAGTGATCGAATGTGGAAGATTTACTACTGAGTGAAGCAAGCCACGCTATGAAAGAAAGACACTGTATGTCTCCACATAATGTATACTGACTGTTCGTACCCTATGGTGGAAACTGAGAGATTAGAGGACATAGAAGCATTGAAAATGGTTATAGATTCTGGAAACAATATGGGAGGAAGGTGGGAGAAGGGGGAGAGTGTATGGAAGGAAATTAAGGAGGAAAATAGGAAGGCAGGACATTTATGAGACACAAAAGTGGGCTATTATCTGTTGATGATAATGTGTTTGGTATCCTCACTGGACTGGTGTGAGGTGTATTCATGTTGGGTAAATTCAGCATAGAAGCTCAGTGATGTATAGTGATTAAATGTATAAAATAAATCAGTGATGTATAAATTAAATGTATAAAATAAAAAGATAATATAAAGTTAGAAATCCTTCTTTGGGGTTCTTGAACTGCATTTCATCATAATTATATAGACAGTTACCAAATATTTTCTTTTATTAACATTCTTTTCATTAATTTTTTCCAAATTTTACTGATTCACAAAATACTTTAAACTAAAAATGTGAACAAAGCTAGAATCTAGTTAAAAGTACACTGAAATTTTCTTCTGAAACTTTGTTTTTAATTAATTAATTTGCATTAATTTCCTGTGCATCATCCCAGCCTGAAAATGTGATTTCCATCCAGAATATACTGCATTGTGGCTTAGTCATACACATTATCATCAATAATTTATCAATAATTTTTCATTTTTAGTTTCATATATACACACATACACACACACACACACACACATTTACCCCTATTTCTCACCCTCTGCCATTTCTCACCCTCCTCCCACACTATCTCAGGTGTCTACAGTTGTTTTCCATAGGGCGGGCACCACCACACCCAGTCTACAGTTGTTTTCTATTCCTTTTTCCCCCACATTTTATTGATTCACAAAATTTCTTAAACAATCTAATCACTTTCAATAGCAAGTTCATTTGGTATGTACATATCTGTGAATACATGTCTGACTTAAGGTGTGAAACTCTGAGTAGAACGAATATGCTATAAGATAGCACCTAGCTGATGCCACATAGCTTACTATGGTCATTAAATTGGTATATTTTAATATATTTTTTAATTTCAAGAAAAGCAGTTTTAACTTTAACAAATCAAAGAAATGCTAAGGACATTTGCCTAAAACTTAAAACCATGAAACAGGTTAGGATTCTGTTCAAATAATAGGTATATGAACCTATTATCAGCTCAAGACAGGACAAAAATCCTTAAAATCAGAAAATAAAGACTAGAAAAAATCAGAATGTTTTAGTCAAAATTCATAAAATCCTGGGGACCAACAGTTAGCATAATGGATATGTCGTTGAACTCCCATGTAGTCGATCGCAGTTTGAGTCCTGGACCTGGTGGCTTAAACTCACGCCAGGCAAGTGTGCATATGTGCCCAAGATCGTGAGAGGAAAATGGAGGAGAAAGGATTGTGGTGTGGCCATCTCCCCTGGGGGGGGTGATTTCTCACTTTCTATCTCTCTGTCTCTCTCTGTCTTTCTGGAGAGCACACACACCCTATAGCAAAAACCTCTCAAAAAAAAAAAGTCATAAAATCTTATTTCACCAATTCAGTCTTATGTATTTAATCTATGTTCTGTTATGGTTCGATCTTCCCTGTTAAATTCTAGGATATAATATCCAACTCCAGACTTGTCTCTACAATTAAGTTGGCTATTTTCTTAGTTTTTGAACTCTCATTTAATTTTCGTGATGTAACACTCTCTTTAGAACTTCTTGGAGATCGAGTCTGGTGTTGGTAAATTCTTTCAGGTTTTGTTTATATGAAAATATTCTTGTCTTTTCTTTCCATATGAAGGAAAATCTTGCCAGTACAGTATTCTTGGTTGAAATTACTTTTCCCTTAACACTTTGAATATATTTTCTCATTCTTTCCTCACTCGCATTGTTTCCAGTGAGAGGTCTGCTGTTAGCCTGATGGGATATCCTTTTTAAGGAACTTGATTTTTTTTTTTTTTGTCATTTATCAACACTATTCCAGTTTAGTCCCCTTAATAAATGCGCTTGCTTGTTGTGCATTTATTGGGTGCCAGAGGTTCTTTGTATTTCTTGGGATGGGATCTTTTAGTGCCTCTCTAGGTTCAGAAAGTTTTCATGAAGGATTTCATGGAATAGATTATCAATGCACTTATGAATCTCTTTGCCTTCTGGGATACCTATTATATGGATGTTTGGACGTTTGATGGTATCTAGTATTTCTCATATAGTATTCTCATTTTTTTTTTTTTTGGAGAGATTTTTGCTATAGGGCATGTACACTCGCCAGAAAGACAGAGAGAGACAGAAAGACAGAAAGTGAGAAACCACCCCCCCCAGGGGAGATGGCCACGCCGCAATCTTTCTCCTCCATTCTCCACTCAGGATCTTGGACATGCATGCACATGTGCCCAGGGTGAGTTTAAGCCGCCGGGTCTGGGACTTGAACTGTGGTGAACTACATGGGAGTCCAGCAATATAGCCATTACACTAACTGCTGGTCCCAGTATTCTCATTTTTTTTTGGGGGGGGCAATATTCTCAGTCTTTGTGACAGATTGTTCTAGGCCAGCAATTCTATCTTCTACATCTGACATTCAATTTTCTGTATGATCTAGTCTGCTTTTAGTACTTTCAAGGGAGATTTTGACTTCCTGTATTATAGCCTTCATCTCTAACAGGTCCACTTGATTCTTTTTTATATTGTGTAATTCCTCTTTCAGATCTTGCAAGAATTTTCTCACCTCCTGGAACTCATCAGCTCCTTTCTCCTGCCTCTTCTGCAGTTTATTATCTCTCTTCTCTTCCATGTGTTGCCTTCATCACTATGAACATTCTAAATTCTTCATCAGACATTTCCATGATTTCTATTGAACTGTCTGTGGATGAAGAGGAGTTATTCTTTTCTCTTGGAGTAGAGGTATTTTCTTGCTTTCACATATTTTTTGTGACCCTACTGTGATTTCTAGTCATTTGATGTATGGTGCATTTCTTCCTGATTCTTGACATTCAATCTGAGCATTCAAGAGCATGCAAAAGGAGGTTATCTGGAATCTTTTTGCCATTCTGTTTTTATCCCTTTGTACATGCAGCAGATTGAATGAGCATTGAGGAATATGTTAACCCTAATCGTATGTGAGTGTTTGGCTATGGATCCCTTAGATCCGTCTAGAAACACAGTGAATGGAGATTCTGGAGCAAAGTGATGAGATTAAAAAATAATAAAAATGAGAGAGGAAAAAAGAGAGAGAGAAAGAAGGAAAACAAAGGAAAAACAACCACAAAAATTTACTTTAAAAAAATAAAAATAAAAAACCACACAGCACACTTATGTACCACACAAAATACTATTTCTCAGCAGCACTGGAGGACTCTTCTTCTGAAGAATTACTCCCTTGCCTCTCCACTTGAGACTGGGGTCTGGAGGCTGAATTATCAGTATAAAATCCTCATTTCTCAGAAGACATCTTCATGGCTCCTGAGAACTAGTGATTTCAGAGGAATAAGAGAAATGAAGATTGTCCACTGATAATTCAGCCTCCAGCCCACAAACTCGAGTGATTGAACTTTCAAACCTCCTGTCTGTCTCTGTCTCTGTCTCGCTCTACCTCTGTCACTGTCTTCTCATTTTTTTGTAATTTTTCCTTTTTAAAACTTTTTAAGGTAAAGCATTTTCTTGGCTTTCAACCCCTCCTCTCCCTTTATCTTGTTAATAATTCCCTCTCTTCCTCCCAGCACAGGAGAGGCAAGGGAGCAGGCCTCAGAAGATGTCTTCATGGCTCCTGATAAGCGCCACATGGTTTTCTAATTTTTGCTTTAAAAAAAATAATAATTTTTTTAGTTCTTTTTTAGTTTTTTTTTTCTCTTTTTCTCTGTTTCTTGGTTGGTTTTGTTGCTGTTGTTTCTTTCTCTCTGTTTCCTTTTCTGCCTGCTCCTTGACACTCAGATTGTACTTCATGTTTCCATCAAATGACTAGAAATCACTGCAGGACCACAAGAAATATGGGAAAGCAAGAAAATCTCTCTCCTCCAAGGGAAAAGAATAAATCCTCTTCATCCACAGACAATTCAATAGCAACCATGGAAATGTCTGATAAAGAATTTAGAACATTCATAATTGCGAAGCTAACAGAGATGGAAGAGAAGAGAGAAAATGAACTGCAGAAGAGAAAGGAGAAGGGAGCTTACGAGTTCCAGGAGGTGAGGAAATTTTTGCAAGATCTAAAAGAGGAATTACACACTTTACGAAAGAATCAAATGGAAGTGTTAGAGATGAAGACTATATATAATACAGGAAGTCAAAAATCTCTATTGAAAGTATTAAAAGCAGCCTAGATCATACAGAAAATAGAAACTCAGACATAGAAGAGAAAATTGTGGCCTAGAAAAATCCACCATGAAGACTGAGAATGAATGTAAATAAATAAATTTAAATAAAACACACACACACACAAGAAAAATCTTTATTTTTCTTTTTACCCTGATATGACTATTTCTCAGCAGCAATGGAGGAGTCTTCTGAAGGACTGCCCCTTGCCTTTTTTAGAGGGGAGGGGGAAAAGGGGATTATTAACAAGATAAAGGAGGATCTGAAAGCCAAGACAATACTTTACCTTAAAAAAATTTTAAAGGAAAAATTTACATTCCCACCAGCAGTGTAAGAGAGTTCCCCTTTCACCACATCCTGCCAACACTTATCATTCTTTGTTTTTTTAATCTTCACCATTCTGACTGGGGTTAGGTGGTATCTCATTATTGTTTTGATCTGTATTTCCCTTACAATGAGGGATGTTGAGTATTTTTTCATATGCCTTCTGGCTATTCGTATGTCATCTTTAGTGAGTGTTCTTTTCAACTCCTTCTCCCATCTTTTAATAGGGTTTATCATCTTTTTTCCAAACAGCTTCTTTAGTTCCTTATGTATTCTGGTTATCAATCCCTTATCTGATGCAGAGTTTACAAAAATATTTTCCCATTCTGAGGGCTGTTGATTCACACTTATTACTGTGTCTTTTGCCATGCAGAAACTTCTTAGTCTGATGTAATCCCACTTGTCTATTTTGGGGATTATCGACTGTGCTTTAGGGGTCTTATGTTTTGTCTACCCCAATATCTCAGAGTTTCCCCAGTGTTTTCTAGAAGCAGTTTAATAGTTTGGGGGGAAAATTACCAAAAAAATGAGAAGATAGATAGGCAGAGACAGACAGAGACAGAGAGGCTAGAGGGGCTTCCTACCACTCAAGTTCAGGGGCTGGAGGTTGAATTATCGATAGGAAATCTTCATTTTGCTTTTTTCCCTGAAATGCCTAGTTCTCAGCTGCAATGCTGGAGTCTTCATCTGAAAGCCTGCCCCTTGCCTCTCCACTCAATTTTGGGGGCTGAAGGCTGAATTATCTGTAGGAAATCTTCATTTCTCTTTTTTTTCCCTGACCTACCAAATATTTTCTTATCGGTTATCTCATCTTATCTTCACATTAGCCTTATGAGGTTCACAGGGGAAGGTAGTAAGAATTTAATACTTGAAGAAACTGGAACTCACTAAGTTCTTACACCTAATAAGTAAAAACACTCAATCTATATCCAGATTTTCTGTTACAGTTTTTTTTTTTTTCTATTACTCCATACTGTCTCCTTAAATTCAGGTCTGCCCTAGGCAGTGCCTCCTTTTTAACTCAGGTCACCCCACATCATATGATACCTGCATAATCATCTCCACCATTCCTTGCCTATTCCAAATCTCTCTCAAAAGCACCACTAGATATTTAAATCCAATCCTGCTTTAACAGACATGAAAATCTTAGTTCAATATATGACATCACCGGTAACTCAGTTCTAAGTGCCCATTATCTCTACAAATTCCACACATAACCCTCTCTCTAAACATGCTCAGTTAATTCTAGAACCTACTGAAATCCCTCTCAAACTTAGAAACTGTTTCAAAAACCTACCTTTATCTCAGACTCTAGTACTCTGTCATCTTCCATAGTGATCCTCAAACTTCAGTGTGCAGTGGAAACACCTGGAAATTTTGTTAAACCAGGTTGCTGGTCTCTACAGCTGGAGTTTCTGATTCACTTGGTCAGGTACATCCTGACAATATGTATTTCTAACAAGATTCATGGGTTACTAATACTGCTGAGACATTGACTACATTTTTGAGAACCCACACTTTCAAAATCTTACCTCTAAACTTGTTCATTTTCTGTCTTGCTGTGATTGAATTACCTCCACCTCAGGTTCCCTGTCTCATTTGGTTGTTTTCATTCCTTTGATATCATGGAAAGAATTCATACTTCCCATCTCCAATTTGTAGTATCAAACTTTCATTTTTCATTAATACTGCATCATGTCAGTCAACAACATTACAACTCTGCTCTTAGAGAGACTAAATTTTTTCAAAAAGGTTTAAGCTCTACTTAAAATTCAAAAGGGAGCTTTTCTCCCTTGGTAGTTCTTGTGGGCCTGCAGGTCTGTCTACTGTCAGGAACACAGACCTCTGTTCTGCAGGATGAGATTTGTTAAAGTTGTCAAGAATAAGGCCTGCTTTGAGAGATACCAAGTGAGGAGCCAACAGATGGCATAGTGGTTAAGGTTCTGGATTCCCACATGGTTGATCGTAGTTCAAGTCCCAGACCCAGTGGCTTCAAACTCACATGAGGGGTATGTGTATATGTGGCCAAAATTCCAAGAGGGGAATGGAGGAGAAGAGATTGCAGCATGGCCATCCCCCCATGGTGATTTCTCACGTTCCCTCTCTTCATCTCTCTCTGTCTCTCCAGCAACCACATATGCCCTAGAGCAAAAAATATCTCAAAAAAGGATGACAGGCTCACAGTGACAGTCTGTCAAGGGTTGAAAAGTAGTTTTTCCAAAAAGTAGTTTTTTTTAAAGCAATTTCTCTTCAGAACAACTATTTTGTGCCACCTAAGAAGCCTCTGGATTCACCATGGCAGTAGCAGCGATAAAATGTGTATTATCAAAGACAACTATCTTGAAACATTTCCTCCCAACCCAAAATGGAGCTTTATATTGTGCTTGTCATAAATCTATGTATTCTTCTCTTCCAGATGACTATAATTGCAAAGTGGAGGTTGCTTTGACATCTGATGGTGGGCGGTAGCATGCTACTACCCATCTGTGGACATTGCATATGAACACACAAAACCTATCCCTACCGGGCACGTGTGCGTGCGTGCCCAAGATCCCGAGAGGAGAATGGAGGAGAAGGGATTACGGCGTGACCATCCCCCCTGGGGGGTGATTTCTCGCTTTCTGTCTCTATGTCTCTGTCTGTCTGGCGAGCGCACGCGCCCTTACAGTGAAAATCTCTCCAAAAAAAAAACCTATCCCTAGACCAGATCCTGTGCATAATAATGAAGAAATACACTATCAAGTGCTGAAATCCGGGTTAGAAGAGAAAAGTGAACACCTTGAGTAAGGACCCATGATAAAACAACTTAGCAGGTTAGAAGAGAAAAGTGAACACCTTGAGAAAGAAAGCAAGAAATCACCCCCAGGGGGATGGCCATGCCACATTCCGTTTTCCTCCATTCTCCTTACAGGATTTTGTGCATGCTTGCACAAGCACCTGGCATTAGTTTTAAGCTGCAAGATCCAGGACTCAAACCACACCCAACTACTTGGGAGTCCAGCAACGAAACAATTATGCCATCAGGTAGTCACTCTGCTTATAATTCTGAAAGCAAGGGATTTAATGCAGAAGCACATGATGGGTCAGAACGTGGCAGATTATATGCATTACCTAGTAGAAGAAAATGACACTTACAAGAAACAATTCTCTCAGTGCATAGAGAACAATGTAACTCCAGACATGATGGGAGACAAATATAAGAAAGCTCACGCTGCTACGTGAGAGAATCCAGTCTATGAAAAGAAGCTCAAGAAAGAAGTTAAAAAGAAGTGGAATCATCTCCAAATGTCCTTGGCCCAGAAGCAAGATCAAATAGCCCAGAAGAAAGCAAGCTTCCTCAGAGCTCACGGGTGAGTTGCTGACAGCCAAGCCAAACAACCTTCTGTGACGATACTCCAGATAAAGACAATAAACTTAACAAAGAAGAAAAAATTTAAAAAGGAGATGTTTTATCTTATGCTGAACATAAAATTAAGTGAACTATGTACAGACAAAGAAGTGCTTACAGAATAAAGAAGAATAAAGCAAATCGAGGTTAATTATATGATAGATATTTCTTAATACATTTATATTTAACCATAAAGCAAGTATGTAATTTCCATGACATGTACATTCCCATCTCTTGTGTGTACTCAGTGTTTAACCAGAGCCTAACACATGATTGGTGCATAATAAATGTAGATCAATTACATGGACTAACAAAGTGGAACAAGTCTATTTTGGAGAGATCTCACACACATACATAATAATAGACACACACATATTCCTTCTTTCTCTCTCTTCTCCTCAATTAACCTCCCCCTCTCCCTAGGTAGATCAGTTCCTTAGAGGGAGGATAGCTCCACAAAAAGGAAACGTTTCATGTTCTCTCTTGAGTATTTATCCTGAACTCTCTGCTTCACTAGTAAAATCATTGGGGAAGATATAAACAGATGCAGGTAGAATTAGATAAATGCACAGAGAAACAGGCACAGGAAAGTAGGTGCCTCCCAGGGAAAACACTGGGGACCTGTGGATCCTATTCAGAAGAGACATAAACTCTTAGTAATCACTGGCATGAAAAACACACTTCATTAGTTCAGAGCACTAAAGGAAGCAAGTCTCTGGGATCACACATCACACTCTCCATCCATGACTCAGCTTTTAGGTCGTGTCAATGGGATGATTCTTGTGGCTGGAGTTTCTCTTGCATGTTCGTCCAGGAGCCAGAACCGCCATCAGGTACGTAAGGAAAGTCTGCCTGCGTCAGTGCAACCCTGCTGCTGTGCATTCCCTGCTGTCAGGTGCTAACACTATGCAGCTTCTGTAAATCTGTGAATTCTTCATTTCTTTGTAGAAAACACGTTAGGCCCTTCCCCTCTCTTCTCCCAACAGACTCACTTAGGAATTATGGACTTCTCACTATATGATCCACTTAGGGGAAATGTTGCTCAAATATCTTACATATTTAGAGAACAAAAGGAGCATAAATTCCCATCAGTTAGCATATAGCTGAGTCTTGCACCACTTTGCCTGCAAAATTAGTTGATTGACAGACTATCCTGCAGAAGCAATTAACACAGGCTGTCTTTATCTTTCCAGGTATTGGTGAGTGGCAAGTGGAAACAATCAAGAAGTAAGCCAGCAGACTGGTATGCAGACTTACCTGTAGATTAGCCTTAAAATGCCAACATTTATAGGAAGAGGAACTCCCACACTTATTTAAAAAGTGTTTTTACCCGGGCAAGTGGCTTAAATTCACAGAAAGGGAAATAGAAGAGAATCTTTTCTATTCTGGCTCTGTTATTAGTTCTTACAGAATGGATTGCCCAGGCCCTCTGTTCCTCCTCTTCTCACTAGCTGCCCACTTGTGTAATCATTTGAGGTGAATAGAAAGACAAAAGAGGTAAATCTAAATTTACCATTTGAGCTAATAATAATGTACATTGGAGGTGAAGGCACTAGAAATGGAAGCAGTGTGATTTCAAATTACCTGTGACATTTATCCATCTCTCTGGGACCCTGTATTCCACATAACTAAAATTTCACTGCAATATAAATAATGTCAACAAGGTCTTGGGCATAATGAAATCTAATAAAGATCAGCTAAAGTCAAGACTTCTGAGGTCTGGCTCCAGCCTAAATATCACAGATTGAAACTGAACTTCTCTTCTTGGTGGCAAGAACTTCTGGCCTGTCAGTAGGGTAAGTTAATTTGTATCTCATGTCTCTGCCTACTGTCTAGAAAAGCCCAAAATATCTCATTTCTGCCAAAACAAAATGTGTTATCATGCTACTGCACTACATAGCTGTACATTATATCACACTGAAGTAAATATCTTTTTTCAGACCCACAGAGCACAGTGGTACATGCTGCAAAACACATAGCTCAAGGGACCCCCAGTCTTTGCGCATGATGGTATAGGTGGCAATTTTAATCGCTTTTATACTGCTTAAGTTCCAAAAGGGGATAATTTTTTTTTAGAAGTTTTTGCCTTATGGTGCATGCAGTCACTGGAGAAAGAGAGAGAGACAGTAAGAGGGAAAGTGAGAAATCACCCCACCCCACCTCCCCGCCATGGGGGAGCGCCATTACACAATCCCTTCTCCTCTATTCCCCTCTTGGAATCTTCGGCACACGCACACATGCACCCAGAGTGATTTTCAAGTCCAGGACTCGAACCACGTTTGACCATGTGGGTGTCCAGCTACATAACCATAGGCCATCTACAGGCCCTGAGATTTTTATTTTTTTTTTTTACATTTGCCACTGTACCCAAGAACTTAGAACATTGCTTAGAACAATAAACAGTGAATAAACATTTGTCTTTATTCCTTCCTGAACAAATAAACATATGGATAAAGTGCTACAATTTAAATTTAACATTTGATTTTTTTTTTAATTGCAAGCCCAGTAATTATATTTACCAATAAAGAGTGACAGCAAGTAGTCTGCAAATATAAGTGTAATAAGGAAAGTGTGTTTGAAATTACAACTCTCCTGGAAATACATATGTCATCATCATTGTAATCCACTTAACTAAATAGCTTGGGCAACATTTACATTTTCATAAAAACCATGTTTATTAGAAAATTCCTGATTGTTTTGTTTCTTTTAAAATTTATTTTTAATTTTATTTGTTATCATTATGTTTCCAGAGAGAGACAGATAGAGAGAAAGGAAGAGTGAAAAAGCAAGCTTCCAGGTCCTGAACGTGAACCGTGGTCGACCATATGGGAGTCCATACCTCAACCACCATGCCGCCTGCCAGCCCCTAGAAACATTTTTTATTATCCTAAAAATATTGTGAATGTCCAAAGTTACCTTCACAATGAAACATTTAACCTTCTTGGTTTGCTCCAGGTTTGATCACGTACGGAGAAGCAGGCCTCTTACTCTTGGCAGAGTGTATAAATAGCATAAGGATGGAGTTTTGTGAGTATCTTACCAATGACGTTAAGTAACATGGCTGATTATCCTAATTGTAAAGTCAATATGTTGATAAATTTAAAATACTGATAGTGGCTCACCCAGCCAAATATCCTGAGCTGTAACAAGGAAACTTTAGGACATAAAAGTAAGCTTCGACCAATAGTTTCAAGAAGGTTGTTACGTTAGCAAAATATCTGAGTTTATAGTTTTGTCTCAACTCTGGGTTCAGCCAATATATAAAAGTCGATCCAGTTTTTGAACATCTTAAGGCAACCCTGTTCCCTTTTTTTTTTTTTTTAATTTGCTACAGGATATGGATGTTCGCTTAAGTCAACTCTTCATTATTTAACAGATAGAAACAAGAAGATGAAGAAACAAACTATAGAGCTTAGGCTCAATTCCTAGCAAAAATAAAGGTGCAGAATTTTATATACTAGAGAAATTAACATACCCAGCAGCAAGGTGCCTGAAAAGCCAGCAATGATGTGGAATAGTGCAGCTTGTGGGGGAGAAAGGAGCTGGGAAATGGTTGAGCTGCCCTCAGTTATTTAAGATCTAGCCAGCATCATCATGGAAGAGGAATTAGATATATTTTGAGTAGATTCAACAAAGTTCAAGTTTTCCTATTGACCTGGGAGATCCCAGGATCAACGAGTTGAAGCAATAAAGGAGACAGATTTTGCTCAACATAAAGAAGTGCTCTGAGAAAACCAGATCTCCTAAGGAGCATAGGCCGGGTTGTTCAGCAAAGTCTGGCGCCACCCAGGAAGTGTGATCTGGAGGGAACTAGACAGGTAGTTTCCTGAGTATTTTACAGAGGGGTCCTACAGCATCTCCCTGAGGGAAGCAAAAGCAAGGGGCTCAAGACTCCTACGCCAGTTTCCTTACGATCTGTTTTTTACTGAGCTTCTACATAGGAAATCCTGACCACCAAGGCAATTTGGCAGCTGTTTTGTGCCATACAGATACTCAGTTTTTCTGTTTTTGTTGTTTTTGTTTTATTTTTTTTTTTTTTTTTTCTGAGAAGGGAAAGGTTTTTGCTATAGGACGCGTGCACTCGCCAGAAAGACAGAGAGAAGGAGAGAAGGAAAGTGAGAAATCACCCCTCAGGGGGGATGGCCATGCCGCAATTCCTCCTCTTCCATTCTCTCGGGATTTGGGGCACACACGCACATGCACCTAGTGTGAGTTTAAGCCACCAGGTGTTGGACTCGAACTGTGATCAGCTACATGGGAGTCCAGCGACATAGCCATTACACTAACTGCTGGTCCCTCAAAATTTTAAAATTTGTTTTCAAAATGTATACTTGTATGTAGGATACCCAAGGGGCAATGGTTTTTACCATAAAAGATAAAACATTACTGGAGCCAGCTCTATAGCTTAGTGGTTAAAGGAGATGGAACCCACTTGGCCAATGCCAGCAGCTTGAAGAACCTATCAGGCACAGGTGTGTATGCATGCATGCCCCAGATCCTGACAATGTGGAGAAGTGATTATGGCATGCTCACATCCTACTAATGCCTTCCCATTATCTCTCTCTTGCTCTCTCATTCTCTGTCTCTCTGGCAATTTAAACAAACATTTATAAAGGATGAAAAAAGATGAAGAAAAATAAAAAGATAAAACATTACTGAAACTCAGGATTATAAGAATACTTTAAGTGAAATTTGTTTCAAACCGATCTCCAAATAAGGCAGTATATCTAAGAATCACTGTCTTTGAACATATATTTAAGTAAACTTTTTAAATCTTCCTGAACTCCAACTTCTTTTTCTATAAAACATAAGAATAAAGTACATGTTACTAACGGTTCGAAGGTCATTAGGAGGACCAAATAAGATAATAAATGTAAAAAATACTTTCTACAATTTTCCAGCAATGTATTTGCTAGATCTATATATGTTCGTTATTATTCATTTTTTGCTTATGTCTGTTTTTCTAATAGCTTGGGGAACAGAACAGAACAGAACAATGCATTTTGTGACTGAATTTGTCCTCCTGGGTTTCCATGGTCAAAGGCAGATGCAGAGTTTCTTCTTCTCATTAATCCTAGTTCTCTATTTTCTGACCCTGCTGGGGAATGGGGCAATTGTCTGTGCAGTGAAATGGGACAAGCGGCTTCACACACCCATGTACATCCTTTTAGGAAACTTTGCGTTTCTGGAAATCTGGTACGTTTCCTCCACTGTCCCAAACATGCTGGTCAATATTCTCTCTGAGACTAAGACCATCTCCTTCTCTGGCTGCTTCCTCCAATTCTATTTCTTTTTTTCACTGGGTACAACAGAATGCTTCTTCTTATCAGTTATGGCTTATGATCGCTACCTGGCCATCTGTCGCCCACTACACTACCCCTCCATCATGACTGGGCAGCTCTGTGTAATCCTGGTCTGTGCATGCTGGGTGGGTGGATTCCTCTGCTACCCAGTGCCCATTGTCCTTATCTCCCGACTTCCCTTCTGTGGACCCAACGTCATAGACCACTTCGTGTGTGACCCAGGCCCATTGTTTGCACTCGCCTGCGTCCCTGCGCCTTCCACTGAGCTTATCTGTTACACCTTCAACTCAATGATTATTTTTGGGCCCTTCCTCTCCATCTTGGGATCTTACACTCTGGTTCTCAGAGCTGTGCTTCGTGTTCCCTCTGGTGCTGGTCGAACTAAAGCTTTTTCCACATGTGGGTCCCACCTAATAGTGGTTTCTCTATTCTATGGGACCCTGATGGTGATGTATGTGAGCCCAACATCGGGGAACCCAGCAGGGTCTTTTAAAGAGAAGCTGAAAAAAAAAAAGAGAGAGAGAGAGAGAGAGAGAAGCTGAGTCAGTCACTTCTTACCATATTTATAAAAACAAAGGAGAATGGCTTCCGTAAATGGTTTTGGCCCACACATAAGTAGAAGAGACATCTTTCACAATTCCTTAGCAGTTCAAGTTCAGCTCATCAATAATAAATGCTCAATAAACATTTTGGAGGGTTTTTTTGGGGGGTTTTTTGTTTTCATTTTGTTTTGGTTTTGCTTCAAGGTGCATGTGCTCTCTACAGAGTGACAGAGAAACAAAAAGAGGGGGAAAGCACATCGTCCCCTCCCCACACCACAATTCCTTTTCTTCCATTCTCTTCTCAGGATTTGTGGACACACACACCCACACATGTCCAGCATGTTTTTCAAGCCACCTGGTCTGAGACTTGAACTATGAAGTTGGTCATGTGGGATCTAGCTTCCTTAACCACCACACTGCTGGACAACCCTCAGTAAAACATTTTACACATGCATAGCCTAAAGAAAGATAGTGTATGTCTCCACTTAATACATACCGACTGATCGCACGCTATGGAAGAGATTGAAAGATTGGATGATATAAAAGCACTGAAAATAGTTATGAACACAGGACACAGTGTGGAATGAGGGTAAGAGAGGGGAAGAGTATAGGGAAGGAAATCAGGGAGAAAAAATAGAGAAGCAAGACATTTGTGGACACAGAAATGTTTTATTACCTGTTGATAAACTGTATAGTATTCTCAACTAGACTGGTCTGAGGTGTATTTCATGTTGAGCAAAATCTCTTTACAAGTCAAATTATATATAGCAATCAAATGTTTAAAAATATAATAAGAATAATTTTTTAAAACATCTACAGCCTTGCTGAGCAAATATATAGCATTTTTTTGTGTGTATATTTTTTTGTGTATATATATATATATATATATATATATAATTATTGACCCTTGAACAATGCAGGCATGAGGAGCACCAACTCCAGCAAGGTCAAACCTTTGTGTGTCACTTTGGACTCCCCCAAAACTTAACTACCAATAGCCTCCTGTTGACCCAAAGCCTCACTGATAGCATAAAGAATCAGCACATATTTTGTATATTATATGTGTTAATACTGTATTCTTACAATAAAGCAAGCTAGACAAATGAAAATGTTATTAAGAAAATCATAAGAAAGAGAAAATGCACTTATAATACTGTATTTTTCAATATATTTATGGAAAAAATTCATTTATAAGTGACTAGTTTGACCCTGAACAATTCAAACCCATGTTGTACACGGATCAGCTACATAGGTACTGTATATATCTATATAGATATTTAAGTATATTCTTTTTCTGTGACGTATCTTTGCCAGTTTTAATCCTAGCTGGTAAAAGGAATCAATTGCATGTGTATCTGACTTTGAGTCAAGAGGCCGCCAACAAATGAATAAATAAATAAATAAATGCCTAGTAATGGACATCGTTCGAGACTCTCTTTCGCACCAGAAACAGAGCATGCGTCACCCTGCTATGCTGCACCTCTCTGAGAGATAAAGTACACATTTCTTTCTGCCATTCAAAACTCTCTCTCAATAAACTGCTCCGTTCATCTCCTCACCTACTGCTCTACTGTGTAAGCCCACACTTTGTGGTGATCAGTCTTATTTTACTTTTTACATTTGACTTTAAATACATTTACTCCCAACTGACTACCTTTACTCATAGTACTTCCTCCCAAATCAACTGTGACAACCCAGTGCCATTTGCAATATGGAATAAACACGTCCTCAACATATTTCTATTTGCTAACAGAGCATGTCACCGCAGGGCAGCGTGGGCCTCTCAGATGTCTATAGGGCAAAGTCTCATTCAGAAAAGGATACAGAGAACAAATTCCATGTTTTTACCCAGATTCTATACTGAAATAGGCCATCATCTGAGAGGCCAATATACTTCAAATGAGAATATACCCCTGAGTTATTCATGGCCACTTTACAATGAAATTAAGTGTCTAAAAAGATGGGCCTGCTGGTGCTAAGCAACAAAATGGTCTAGCACAGTGTTCCTCAATTATTCCCAGCAATATTGTTTGGCAACAGGCCCATCATGAGAACATGAGAATTGAGGGGGGCAATATTTCTTTAAATTCAATTTTAATGTTAAAAATTATCATAAATTATACTTTTGTAGTGTGTTTGCTTGTTTGTTTGTTTGTTTTAACCAGAAATCAAATGCAGGCCTCCTTTGTGACCTCAGCAGTGTCCAGCACATGCTATCACAACTGGGCCCACAGTACTTCCCAATGCATAACTCATACATATTTTATATAACACAAAATTGTCTTTGTAAGTAAAAGTGACCTTCTAGGAAGATATTTAATCAGGGACTTTATCCCATAGCACCAAAAGCACATACTTTTGTCAAGAAACATAAATTGGGACCAGCAAATTGTGTAATGGTTATGTTGCTGGACTGCCACATAATCTACCATGGTTCAAGTCCTGGACTTGGAGTCTTAAAACTCACACCAGGTGCATGTGTGTGTGTACCCAAGATTCCAAGAGGAGAATGGAGGAGAAGGGATTGTGGCCTGGCCATCCCCCAGGGGGTGATTTCTCACTTTCTGTCCCTCTATCTCTTTCTGTCTCTCCAGCGAGCACACATGCCTTGTAACAAAAATCTCTCTAAAATAAAAAGAAAGAAAGAAAGAAAGAAAGAAAGAAAGAAAGAAAGAAAGAAAGAAAGAAAGAGAGAGAGAAAGAGAGAAAGAGAGAGAGAGAAAGAGAGAGAGAGAAAGAAAGAGAGAAAGAGCGAGAGCGAGAGAGAGAGAGAGAAAGAAAGAGAGAAAGAAAGAAAGAGAGAAACATAAGGAAACTATGGGGTGTTTTAAGAGTTCCAGTAACACACTATTTTTAATCATCTCTGTAGATCGATTTATCAAATACACCAAGGGAAATCCCTTCTTTTGGGGAGCTTGGTTTTTCCTTTCCTCCCCTTCAATAAATTTCTCACTTTGTTAAACCTAAGGGGGGAAAAAAAGAAACCCCCAGGCAAGAATAACAAGGTCCCTTGAGACAACAAGGAAAGTTACTGGGTCACACAAAGAAAGATCTGAGAATTCTCAACAGTGACTACAACGAGGCATAAATTAGAGCCAACCCATAGTTCCAATATATTCAGTAAGAAATTGTTCATCAGAATGTTAGGTTGCAACAGCAGTGCAATAAGCCATGCAGTTAGTTCTCACTGGACTGCTTCGTTAAAGCCAAAGAATCCCTGTACTGTCTCCAGAATGATCTAGGAATGTCTTACAGGGTGAAGGGAAGTCTTCTCTGATGGGTATTGCTGCTATTATGAACCAGAGGTGGGTCTATTCACCTATATATTTAATTTAATATGCTCAAGAGAATAAATAATAAATAATATTGGTTTCTCTTTCAGCTCAAGAACAAAAAAGAAAGAAAGAAAGAAAGTAAAAAATCTTTCAGAATGCTAAAGATGACCATGGAATTCATGGTAAAAATAATTCATTACCATGGAATTATGCTCCAAAATAAGTGCACTGAACGATGCCAAAGTCATCCACAGGTCTTCTCTCAGAAAGTGACTGAGGCACCAGCAACAGTCCAGCTTTTATAGAGATTTTGAGCGAAACAGTGTGGAACTACACTATTCCCTAGAACCGAAACCAAGAGAAACATTTTTTTTTCTTTTTTCTCCTCTTTCAAGTCTTCCCTCTCTATTCATCCCATTACTCAGCTGCACCTGCAGGAGATGAAGCATTTTAAAAAAAGAAAAAAAAAAGATAAAATTAGTATGTATGAGGATTAAGATATTACGTAAAATTTAATGGTGAATATATTTGGAACTGCTTCTTATAATTCTTTGGAATTCTCTGAAACATACACCATGCTTTGTCCTACACTAATAGTTTCTTCTGCAGTTTTTATTTGGGTTTGTTTTCAATATGTTTGTTGTTTTTAATATTGACAAGAGTAGTATTAGCTCAACACATGGAGTGCAGTCTCCTTGTGCATTTTGATCTGGGGTCAGTCTGTGAATCTGAGTCCAGAATCAGTGTTGCTGCTGCTCCATGGCTGCTCCCTGCATCACTGCTTTCTCATTCCATTGAGGAGAAAATGTAGAGGTCCCAAGATAAGGAAATTTCTTTCATGATGGCTCACCAAGATGACCATCCGTGCATTAGTTTAGCTCTTCATAGTCATCCTAGTTTTTTCAAAGTTAGAAATCATTGATTGTCATCTTGCAGATTTCTTCTTTTTTTTCTTTTTTTTGGGGGGGCGGGGGGAGGGGAGAGGCTTTTTTGCTATAGGGCATGTGGGCTCACCAGAAGACAGAAAGAGACAGAGAGACAGACAGACAGAAAGAAAGAAATCGCCCTCCAGAGGAGATGGTCACGCTGCAATCCCTTCTCCATTCTCTTCTCGGTATCTTGGGCATGCACGCACATGTGCCCGGCATGAGTTTAAGCCACCGGATCTGGAACTCGAACCGCAGTCGACTACATGGGAGTCCAGCAACATAGCCATTACACTAACTGCTGGTCCCTAGATTCCTTCTCTTCTTGTCTGCCAGACTACAATCTATTTTGACATAACTAGCACAACAGGAAAGTTATGTTCATTTCTAGATGAGCAGATTCATAGTTTACTTTATATATTACTAACTTGCTGTGTCTACAATAGTTGCATAAACATAAACATATTTATCTTATTTAATATAACTTCACTGAATAGAAATGTGTTTTCCTCTTTAATTATGTTCAATGAGTAATATGCATAAGTGTATATACATACGTAAATGCATTACAGAGAGAGAGAAACTTTGATCAAAAAACAGTTTAAGGCAAAAATCTCTTATCAATCAAAAAAGTTAAAAGCATATTGTTAAAGTTTTTCTAGAGATGCCAAAATATTAAAGCTATCATTGTGCTTTTCCTTTAAGTTGCATTTGACCGTTGAAACTATATCTTCTTTGGTGATAGTATTCTAAAGAAAGAAAGGGCAAATTTTAGAATGTGGGTAAATGATTATGTTTTGAAATAATATTTTAGATTTTCTTTTAACTTGCTATTTTGAAGACTAGGGACTATTTTCTAAATGGACTAAAGTACAATATTCCAAATATTGAATTTTATGGGAAAATTCTGGAAGCAGTAAGAACTTTAGAATTTCTTGCTGATTATAATTTTCTTACCCAACATGTCTCATATGTTATATTCATCTTTAATGAAATGTCTTTTTTAAAATATTATAAATTATCATATGAAGTTATCCACAGTGAATGAATAATAGTGACTTTTCACAAGTAAAGTAAAAGTAAAAGCAAAGGAATAAATACCAAATTTAAATGAACTATAGTACAATATGAATGTCTTTAAATAGGAAACAGCAAAACGTATAAAGAATTTTATCATCTGAATATTACTATTTTCTTCTAGTATCAGTTTAAAAAAGAAAATAGTGAAGCCAGGAGGATGCATGGTTGTTAAGATACTGTACTCCCACATGGCCAACCGCAGTTCGAGTCCCAGACCTGAGGTTGCTTTCTCATGTCCTCTCTCTCTCTCTCTCTCTCTCTCTCTCTCAAATAAAATTTTTTTTTAAATTACTGCAAACATGACTTCGTATTTTTAAGTGAATAGTAATAGTTGCTCTATGTGAACAGCTTTCACTAGACAAATTGAGTATAAAACAAATGATTTTGCTTCTATTTCAAGATTTCCTTATATCAAAAAAAGAAATTTAACTGAATTTTATCCACTATTACAGAAAATTCAAACAGCCTAGCACTTACAAGGAATCAAGGCCAAAAAACTCATAATCAGACAGGATTTGTTCAAGACTTGTCTTATAATATCCAGTACATTTACCTGCATGAATCAAACCTCCTCAGCAGCAAAGTAAATACTCATCTGTCTTCTCTCCACAGTCTGGGGATCATGAATAACTCAAGAATATCTACTGTGACTCAGTTTGTCTTATTGGGCTTTCCTGGCCCCTGGAAAATGCAGATCATCCTTTTCTCAATGATTTTCTTGGTGTATGTTTTGACTCTGACTGGGAATCTGGCCATCATTTGTGCAGTGAGGTGGGACCACCGAATCCACACACCTATGTACATGCTCCTGGCCAACTTCTCCTTCCTAGAGATCTGGTATGTGACCTGCACAGTTCCCAATATGCTGGTCAATTTCCTGTCCAAAACTAAGACAATATCCTTCTCTGGCTGCTTCGCTCAGTTCTACTTCTTCTTCTCCCTGGGCACAACTGAGTGCTTCTTCCTCTGTGTCATGGCTTATGATCGGTACCTGGCCATCTGTCGTCCACTTCATTATCCCTCCATCATGACTGGCCATCTCTGTGGCCTTTTGGTGTCTCTTTGTTGGATCATTGGTTTCCTTGGACACTCTGTTACCATTTTCATTATTTCTCAACTGCCCTTTTGTGGTCCCAACATCATTGACCATTTTCTCTGTGATGTGGACCCACTTATAGCATTGTCCTGTGCCCCCACAGCCACCATAGAGCATGCATTCCATTCTATGAGCTCTCTTATCATCATTCTCACTGTTTTGTACATCCTTGGGTCCTATACTCTTGTGCTTAGAGCTGTACTTCAGGTTCCTTCTTCAGCTGGACGTCAAAAGGCCTTCTCCACCTGTGGATCCCACTTGGTTGTGGTGTCTCTATTCTATGGAACTATAATGGTGATGTATGTGAGTCCCACTTCTGGTAACTCAGTTACTATGCACAAGATCATCACTCTGATTTACTCAGTGATAACACCAGTCTTAAACCCTCTCATCTACAGCCTTCGCAATAAGGATATGCAATATGCCCTTCATCATGTCTTTTGTAGAATACGGATTATCTGGAGCTTATGAATAGGTTTTTTACAACCTGTTTACTCTCTTTCTACAAGTGAAAGAATAAACCTCTTCTTCCAAACAACCTGACTTGGCTTTATTCATAAATATCATAGTCCTTTAGTTCAAAGCAAAATTCATCATATATTTCTGATATTTTAATAAACATTTACATTCAGAAATATATTCCATTGGAAGAGATTGGCCCTAAACATGTGAAAAAAATAACTTTTAAAAATCCTAATAGTTACTGCCAAGAAGGTTTTGGCTTTTTCAAAGTGGTTATTTGCTTACATACTTATCTACCATTTCTTTTAAAAGACAAATAACGATTTGCCTGTTGTCCTGGATTTTTGGCAACATATCATTATTGGATAAACTAAGAGATTGTGAAACCAGCCTTATAATTCTTAATTCAGCACTTTCATCAACTACATACAAAGGATAGCTGAAAGTTAGATTGAAGCCATGAGAAAAAATTAATTTTTTGGTGGAAGTGAAAGCGGTTCTTGTGCAATTCCCCTAAGTGAGTTCAGGAGTACATCATGAGAACCACCGAGAGGGCTTGATCTTCTTCCCTAGAGTTTGACATCAGATATATCCTTTGTTGTTGTCATTTGTTTTTGTTTTGCTTTGCTTTTGTTTGTTTTTATATTTTTATTTCAATTTCTTTTATACATTCAATCACGTTACTAAACTTGTGATTGCAAAGTGAATAATCCAATATGCGTACATTTCTCACCAGACCAGTTGAGAATACTATACACGTTATCTTCAACAGAAAATAACCCATTTCTTTTTCCCATATATGCCTTGCCTCTCTATTTTTCTCCTTAATGTCCTTTCTCAGACAGTACTCCTTCACCCGCCCTCTTCCCATACTGTATGTGGTATTTATAACCATTTACTATGTTGCTATATCCTTTAGTCATTCAGTTTCAGCAGTAGAGTGAGGACACTCAGTATATATTAAGTGGAGACATACAATATCTCTTTCATAGCCTGGTTTGCTTCACTCAGCAGTAAATCTTCCATATTCGTACACTTTCTGTCAAAATCCAGGGTCTTGTTTTTCGTGGCCAAGTAGTATTCCATAGAGTATATTTGCCACACTTTTTCAATCAATTCATCTGTTTGTGGGCATTTGGGCTGGTTCCAAGTCTTAGCAATTGTGAATAATGCCACAATAAACATTGATGTGCAAGCACTTTTCTGACTAAGGATTCTTCTGTCTTTGGGTGGATACCAAGGAGTGGGATTGCTAGATCATATGGCAGTTCTATTTGTAGAACTTTGAGGAATCTCCATATTGTTCTCCACAGGGGCTTGACCAATTTACATTCCCACCAGCAGTGTAGGAGAATTCCCCTTTAAAGACACCCCCACCAACACTTTGGATTTTTGCTTTTGTTTTTGGTTTGTTTTTTTTTTCTTAGTCATTCTGACTGGGATTAAGTGATATGTAATTGTGGTTTTGATCTGAATCTCCCTTATAATGAGGGATGCTGAGCATATTTTCATATGCCTTTTGGCTATTTGAATGTCATCCTTAGAAAGTAGTTTTTTCAACTCATTCTCCCATTTTTTAACACGGTTGATCATCTTTTTTTCAGGACAGCTGCTTGAATTCCCTGTATATTCTGGTTATCAGTTCTTTAGCTGACATAGTTTACAAAAATATTTTCCCACTCTGAGAGTTGTCAATTCACACTAATTACTGTGTCTTGTGCCATGCAGAAACTTCTTAATCTGCTGTAACCTCACTTGTCTATTGTTGGGGTTATTGATTTTGCTTTGGGAGCCTTATTTAATAAGTCTTTGCCTACCCCAATGCTCCCAGAGTTTCCCCAGTGTTATCCAGCAGCAGTTTTATAGTTTGAGATCTTAGGATTAGATCTTTGATCCACTTTGTATTTCTACTATATCTGTTGTTGTTGTTTTTTTTAAGGTTCAGTTTTTTTTT
>NW_006201235.1:160552-161556 GCF_000334495.1 Tupaia belangeri chinensis
CGGAAATTGCGCACGCTACTCAAATCACCAAAATTCAAACAGTCCAAAGGCTAGTGGAAAAGGATCAGACAATGAGTGACAGTACCAGGTTGGTCGGGTCTGCAGCCTCAGTCCACCTGCTGTCCAGAACTGCTGGCCAGTTCGATTCAGATTGCAGGTGGGGTGGGGTAGGGGTTCACCTTAAAGTCCCAGGCAACCAACCTGGGGTCCAAGGAGGAAGAACAGTGGGGATGCGAGGAGGTTCGTAAGGGTCGGGCCTGCAGCCTCAGTCCACCTGGTGTCCGGAACTGCTGGCCGGCTCGATCCGGATTGCAGGTGGGGTGGGGTGGGGGTTCGCCTTAAAGTACCAGGCAACTGACCTGGGGTGCGAGGAGGTTTGGAAGGGTTGGGCCTGCAGCCTCAGTCTGCCTGGTGTCCGCCTACATCTGTTGTTATATTGCCTGCTTCATTGCAGATTTAATTCACTTGGTTCCTTTATCTCTTCTTAATAAGTCTTGCTAGTGGTGTATTGATTTTGTTTATCTTTTCAAAGAACCAGCTTTTACTTTCATTTATTTTCTGTAGTTTGTTTATTTTCTATTTCATTTGTTTCTTTTTTTATTTATTTATTTATATTCATTCACTATACATTGCTACAACATACAAAGTGAGATTTTCCATCCAGAGTACACTGTATATTGGCTCAATCAAGCACATCAACATACTTTCTGCTTGTGTCTTTATTATTTCCTTTCTCCTGGAGTTTTTTTAGTTTTTTTGCTGTTGCTTTTCCAGTTCTCTGAAGTACTATGTTAGGTGATCCATTTGCCTTCTTTCTGTCTTCCTCTTATGTGCACTAATTGCTATGAACTTCCCTCTTATGACTGCTTTAGCAGTGTCCCAAAGATTATGGAGACTCGTGTCCTCATTGTCATTGGCTTCCATGAATTGTTTGATTTCAGTCTTTATTTCTTTTTCTTCAGTAATCGTGGAGTCATTCAGGAGTAGGTTATTTAGTTTTTATG
>NW_006201235.1:161907-168206 GCF_000334495.1 Tupaia belangeri chinensis
TCTGGCTACTGTGGGCCAGGCATCGTGGTTATATACACTCTGGTGGGTTGTAAACGGTGGGCTGTGATTGGTTGTAAACAGTGGGCCCTGATTGGTTGTAAACGGTGGGCTGTGATTGGTTGCTTTTGGACCAATCATGAGGTGCCGGATATGCAAATTTGAGGGATTCTAGTGGCCAATCAGAGCAAGGTTTCGAAGGTCAGGTTTTTGGAAGGGAACCAATCATGGTAATTGTTTGCTCTCTGAGAAACCTCGGCAGACTCGCTGGTGCGCAGCTTCCCACAGTCAATCTTTGAAAATGTTCCATGTGGGAATGACAAAAAAGTGTATATCATGGTTTCGAGGTGGAAAGTTCTGTACATGTCTGTTAATTCCATTTGACTTATGGTATCATTTAGATCCTTTATCTCTTTACCTATTTTTTGTCTAGATGATCTGTCCAGAGGGGATAGTGGGGGTGTGGGGTCTCCAACAATTAGTGTGTTGCAGTCTGTTTCCCCTTTTAGATATAACAGTCTTTCCTTCACATTCTTGGGTACTCCTGAGTTAGGTGCATAGATATTTATAAGCGTTATATCTTCTTAATGAATTAGCTCTTTTACTACTATATAATGCCCTTCTTTGTATCTTTGGGTTTTTTTCTAGGTCAGAGGTTTTATCTACTATGTTGGAGATTCAATCTTCAGCATGGTCTAATCTATGTTTAATACTTTTGAGAGAGTTTTTGATTTCCTGTATTACAAACTTCATCTCTAGCAGTTCCATATGATTCTTATAGTGTTCATTTCTTCTTTCAAATCATGGAAGGACTTCCTCATCTCCTGTAGTTCATTGTCTCTTTTCTGTTCCAACTCATAATTTTGTCACTATGAATGTTCTGAACTATTTCTCTGACATTTCAGTAGCTTCTTCTGTTTCTTCAAGAGATGGAGGGGAGTTATTGTGTTTTTTTGATGGAGACATAGTTCCTGGTTTATTCAAGCCTGAGGCTCATCTACTTCCAGCCATAAGGGTGACGTATTTACTTTTGGATACCTTATTGGAGACTGTTTCTGTCACTGGAAGCAAGATTGCTTCTGTTTTGCTGTGGTTTGACATGTGCTGAAGTCTCTCCTCTGCTGTGTTTAGCAATGTGGTCCCCACAGGAGGAGTCTTCTATTCAGGTGTCTAAAGAGCAATTATAGCTTTTTCACAGGTGGTTCAGTAAAAAGTCTCAGGGAGCCTCACAATACAAGGGTATTTAGAAACTATGATTCTAGAACTATCTAGTCCCTCTGGGGTGAGTGGAGGAAAATATGACAATATGAGAGGGAAGAAAAAAGAATATGAACGAATAAAAAGAAAAACTCGTGCAATGCACTAGTGTGCAATGGGCTATTTCTCCAGGAAGCTGCAGATGGAACTGTGCTCTGCTGAAGAGCTGGAAGCTTCCCTATGGAGTAAGGAGAAGTAGAAAATTAGCAAGAGAAAGAAGAAAAAAAGCAGCCTACTTTTCTGGAGGGGAGGCTGCTCTGAGGTTGGGAGAGCTGGACTGGGGGTGAGCTACAGCTGGAGCCGAGGTCAATGAAAGGCCCCACCTCAGTGTCCTTGACTGGCTGGGAGCACTCCAGATATATCTTTGATTCATACCTAGAAAAAAATATACAAAGACCGAAAAGAGATCTCTGAGAGCAAAGATGGACTATAGAAGCTGCAAACTAAATTCCCACCCATAAAAGAGTAAATATGGGGACCAGCAGTTAGCGTAATGGCTATGTCGCTGGACTCCCACGTAGTTGACTACGGTTCGAGTCCCGGACCCGGTGGCTTGAATTCATGCCGGGCGCGTGTGCGTGCGTGCCCAAGATCCCAAGAGGAGAATAGAGGAGAAGGGATTGCGGCGTGGCCATCCCCCCTGGGGGGTGATTTCTCACTTTCTGTCTCTCTGTCTCTCTCTGTCTGTCTGGTGAGCTCACACGCCCTATAGCAAAAACCTCTCCAAAAAAAAAAAAAAAAGAGCAAATACAGAATACACTATTTGACCCAGTTAGACCCCATGAAAGGTAATAAACTGAGGCCATCTTGATAGAGACTACACCAAAAAGTCCTTCTTGAGGGACCTGTAGATGGCATAGTGGTTATATTGCTGGACTCCCACATGGTCAACCACGGTTCAAGTCCTGAACCAGGTGGGTTGAAACTCATGTCAGGTATGTGTGCATGCATGCCCAAGAGTCCAGAAGGAGAGTGGAGAAGAAGGAATTGCAGCATGGCCACTCCCTTGTGGGTGGTTTCTCACTTTTCCTCTCACAGTCTTTCTCTCTCTCTGTCTCCCTCTCTCTTTCTCTCTCCCCAGGAAGTGCATGTGCCCTATGGTAAAAACCTCTAAAAAGAATTACTACGTGGATAAGTCAGGCAATCCCCAAAGTGAGTCTACATGAAATAGGTCACCAGAATTCAGGAATGAAAGAAGCCATAAATAGTCAATCAGTGAACCTTTGCCCACATCTAGGAACTTCAGTGTGAAAAGCTCATCTGAAAAAAAAAAAAAAAAAATATTCATGAAAAGAAGCTAACGTTCAGGTTTTTGTTAAATATATAACACAACAGTACCTGATTGTACCTGTATCAATCAAGGAAAAGCCGTTCTACCTTTACTTCTCCCTTGCCCTAAACCTAGAGTGACCAGAGGCAGCATAGTAATGTAGGAGAGGAAGACTGAAAGGTCAGAGAGAAAGAAGTATATCAAACCTGAGTCAGGCTCACTCTGGAGGAGTAAGTTATAATTTGGGTTACAGAAATTAATTTTTTTGTTTTAGACTGTACTGACTTTTCCGTGTCTGGATAAGGAGATCATGTGTTAATACTAAAAGTAATCTTACAAGCTATCACAATGGCTCAAGATATTATCCTTAGGTGGAGATAAACAGGACATCAGAAAGTACTTAAATAGACATAGCAAGAAAAAAATAAAGTCCTTTCAGTTTATACCCTACTGGAGCTAAATCATCCAATGAAATAATTACAGGTATAAATGAATAAGCATTGCTGTAGAGAAAGAAAACACTTACTTAAAAGACCAAAGGGTATCTACTTGAAAGTGCCCATGGGCACATGGAGAAGACCGCTATTTATGATGGTTAGAGAAGCCCTATAAGGGTCAAAGAAAGAAATCAGAAGATCTGCCCTCTTCCCTCAAACATTTAATGAACACAAAAATGGAAAATTATCTGCTGATAATAACGTATATGATAACATCTTTGACTGGACAAATATACAATGTAGTCATGTTGGGAAAATCCATTTTGTGTGCTGTGAAAATGTACAATGGCTGGATGTAAAAAGAAAAAGAAAAGAAGAGAACAAAATATTAGAAGATCTGCTTAGAACAGTAAAGAGAAGTTTGTACTGTCTATCACAGTTTTGCCTTAAAGCAGCCCTAATATTTCAGTGACTCAGTTGAACTCATCAGTTGAAAGATGGACAGGCAATATTTGTTATAAAACTAACTCACAATTATTCTATGGCTGCAATTTACTAGATGTAGATTCAACTGCTGAACATCTATTATATCATTCATATTCAACTCAAACTCTTTCAAAAATAAAAGAACCCTTCTTAACTCATTTTATAAAGCCAATGTTCTCCTAATACAGAACCAGGAAAAGATATCATAAGGAAAGAAAACTAAAACTTGCACATCCATGTTTATAGCTACATTATTCACACTTTCTAAGACATGAAATCAGCCCAAATGTCCAAGAACAGACGAATGAGTAGAAAACTTGTGGCACACATACACTATGCAATTCTACTTAGCCATAACAAACAATGATGCCCTGATATTTGATAGGAAGTGAATGAATATGGAAGATTTCATAATAAAGGGTGGGAGAAAGAGACTCAAGAAGGAAAAAAGCTTAAGGTACAAAAATGAAAAGTTAACTATTGTTAATAATGCACATGGTTCCACACTCCAATGTGTATTGTCCTAAGGAACTTTGCTTTTCTTGAAATTTGGTATATTACCTCCACTCTGCCCAATATGACAGTCAGCTTCTTCTTAGAGACAAAAAAATGCTGTCTTGTTGCAACTGTATTGCAATTATCATTTGTCAGCCTCCCAAGTATCTAGAACTACAAATATGTACCACCATGGCCAATTTTTAATTTGTTTACCAGTTTAATTTTTTTTCCTTTATTCATATAGATCACATGCTTTTATTTGCTCATGAGAGGGAGAAAGAGGAAAATGAGCACCCTCCACAGAGTCTGGGCACACCACAATCCCCTTCCTCCAGTCCTCTAGCCTGTAGATCTTGGGCATACAGATACATGCCTGGCATTTTCAGACTGCCCTGGCAGACAATTCAAATCACATTTGCCATGAGGGATCCAGCTTCTCTTCAGTAGGTTTTTTTGTTTGTTTGTTTTTGGTTTTGGAGTTTTTGCCTATTTCAAAATAAGATTGTCTGTTTTATTTCTATAGAGTTAAGTTCCTTATATATTTTGTATACTTACTAGATGTATAGCTTACAAATATTTTCAAGTCCATAGGACTTTACTCTGTTAGTCATTTTTGTTGCTGTACAAATGGTTCTTATTTTGATGAACTTTCATTTGTCTAATTTTACTTTTGTTGCCTGTGCTCTTAGGGTCAAATTTTTAAAATTATTGCCTGAGGCCAGAAGGTGGAAGAGTGGTTTAGGCACTGGACTCCCAAATCACTAATCACGGTTCTGGTCCTGGGCACAAGCCAGGAGCATGTGTGGGAATGCCCAAAATCTTAGGAGAAGAATGGAAGACAAGGGATTGAGGCAAGGCCATCCTCCTGGAGAGTGATTCCTTACTTTCTGTCTCTCTTTGTCTCTCCAGTGAGTGCACATGCCCTATAACAAAAATCTCTCTAAAATTTTAAAATAAAAAATTATTGCCCAGGTCGATGTCATGTAGCTCTCTCCTATGTTTTGTTCTAGTAGTTTCATAATTCTAAGTCTTATATTTAACTCTTTGGTCTATTTTGAGTTGATTTTTGTATAGAGTGATGTAAGGGTCCAACTTTATTCCTCGGCCTACAGATGTTCAATCTTTTCAACACCATTTATTAAAGAAACTGTCCTTTTTCCCAATGTGTTTTCCTGGGACTATTGTCAAAAGTCAGTTGAGCATAATATGTATGGGTTCATTTCAGGGCTCTTCATTCTGTTCTGTTGATCAATTATGTTTATGTCAGTACTATACCACTTTAATTTATATTGCTTTGTAGTGTAGTTTCAAATCAGGCAACATGATAGTTTTGTTCATTTTGCTCATGATTGCCTTGGCTACTTTGGTTTTTTTATGAAAAGTGGCATTTAAATGTTGATAGAGAATACACTGAATATGTAGATCACTTTAGGTAGTATGGACATTTTAATGATATTAATACTTCCAATCTCTGAAATTGAGATATTGTTCCATTTATTTGTGTCTTCTTAAATTTGTTTTTTTTAATGTTTCAAAATTAATTCTGAATAAATGGAAAGCCATGAGAGCATTTGGATCAGAAGAAAAACTTAATTATATTTACATTATAAAGGATCATCCTCTTGGCTGTTTGGTTTACAATAGACTAAAGAGAAGAATGAGCATTTAAAAACTCTTATTTCTAACTGTTACACATAGAATAATGTAACTCCAGACATGATGGAAGACGTCATTTCTAATTGTTACACAGAAAATAATGTAACTCCAGACATGATGGAAGACGTGTATAAGAAAGCTCACGCTGCTACATAAGAGAACCCAATCTATGAAAAGAAGCCCAAGAAACAAGTTAAAAAGAAGAGGTGGAATCATCTCCCAATGTCCTTGGCCCAGAAGCAAGATCCGATAGCCCAGAAGAAAGCAAGCTTCCTCAGAGCTCACGGGTGAGCTGCTGACAGCCAAGCCAAACAACCTTCTGTGACGATACACCAGATAAAGACAATAAACTTAAAAAGAAGAAAAAATTTAAAAAGGAGAAGTTTTATCTTATGCTGAACATAACAAAATTAAGTGAACTATGTACAGACAAAGTGCTTACAGAATAAAGAAGAATAAAGCAAATTGAGGTTAATTATATGATAGAGATGTCTTAATACATTTATATTTAACCATAAAGCAAGTATGTAATTTCCATGACATGTTCATTCCCATCTCTTGTGTGTACTCAGGGTCTAACCAGAGCCTAACACATGACTGGTGCAAAATAAATGTAGATCAATTACATGGACTAACAAAGTGGAACAAGTCTATTTTGGAGAGATCTCTCTCTCCCTCTCTCTCTCTCTCTCTCTCTC
>NW_006201235.1:168712-177370 GCF_000334495.1 Tupaia belangeri chinensis
TTCTCACTATATGATCCACTTAGGGGAAATGTTGCTCAAATATCTTACATATTTAGAGAACAAAAGGAGCATAAATTCCCATCAGTTAGCATATAGCTGAGTCTTGCACCACTTTGCCTGCAAAATTAGTTGATTGACAGACTATCCTGCAGAAGCAATTAACACAGGCTGTCTTTATCTTTCCAGGTGTTGGTGAGTGGCAAGTGGAAACAATCAAGAAGTAAGCCAGCAGACTGGTATGCAGACTTACCTGTAGATTAGCCTTAAAATGCCAACATTTATAGGAAGAGAAACTCCCACACTTATTTAAAAAGTGCTTTTCCCCAGGCAAGTGGCTTAAATTCACAGAAAGGGAAATAGAAGAGAATCTTTTCTATTCTGGCTCTGTTATTAGTTCTTACAGAATGGATTGTCCAGACCCTCTGTTCCTCCTCTTCTCACTAGCTGCCCACTTGTGTAATCATTTGAGGTGAATAGAAAGACAAAAGAGGTAAATCTAAATTTACCATTTGAACTAATAATAATGTACATTGGAGGTGAAGGCACTAGAAATGGAAGCAGTGTGATTTCAAATTACCTGTGACATTTATCCATCTCTCTGGGACCCTGTATTCCATATAACTAAAATTTCACTGCAATATAAATAATGTCAACAAGGTCTTGGGCATAATGAAATCTAATAAAGATCAGCTGGAGTCAAGACTTATGAAGTCTGGCTCCAGCCTAAATATCACAGATTGAAACTGAACTTCTCTTCTTGGTGGCAAGAACTTCTGGGTAAGTTAATTTGTATCTCGTGTCTCTGCCTACTGTCTAGAAAAGCCCAAAATATCTCATTTCTGCCAAATAAAATGTGTTATCATGCTACACGCACTACATAGCTTTAAAGTTACCTCACACTTAAGTATCTTTTTTCAGGCCCACAGCTGTGCATACTGCAAAACACATACTTCAAGGGACCCCCAGTCTTTGTGCATGATGGCGTACGCAGTAATCTTAATTGCTTTTATGATGCATAAGTTCCAAAAGGGGAGAATTTCTTTTTAGAGGTTTTTTTGCTTTAGCGTTCAGGCACTCACTGAAGAGAGGTATAGAGACAGAGACAGTAAGAGGGAAAGTGAGATATCGCCTCCCAGTGCGGAGGGCCATGCTGCAATCCCTTCTCCTCTATTCTCCTCTTGGGATCTTGGGCACGTGCACACGTGCTCCAGCATGATTTTCAAGTCATCGAATCCAGGACTTGAACTGCAGTTAACAATATAGGTGTCCAGCAATGTCATCATATGCCATCTACTGGCCCTGAGGGTTTTTTTTTCTTTAATATTCACCATTGTACCCCAGAACTTAGAAGATTAATAGGAATTTAGTAAACAGTGAATAAATATTTGTCTTTATTCCTTCCAGAACGAATAAACACATGGATAAAGTGTTGCAATTTAAATTCAACATCCAAGGTTTTTTTTAGCTACAAGCCCAGTAATTATATTTACTAATTAAGAGCAACAGCAAGTATTCTGGCAAATATAAATATAATAAGGAAAGTATGTTTGAAATTATAGCTCTCCTAGAAATACATATGGTCATCATAATTGTAACCTATTAAACTAAATAACTTGGGCAATATTTTCATAAAAAATATGTTTATTAGAAACATTTGTTATTATCCTAAAAATATTGTTAATGTGAATATCCAAAGTTACCTTAAAAATAAAACATTTATCCTTCTGGGCTTGCTCCAGGTTTGATCAAGTACAGACAAATAGGTCTCTTATTCTCTGCAAAGTGTATAAGTAGCTTAAGGATGAAAAAAAAATTTTTTGGGGCATAATGAAATCTAATAAAGATCAGCTGGAGTCAAGACTTATGAAGTCTGGCTCCAGCCTAAATATCACAGATTGAAACTGAACTTCTCTTCTTGGTGGCAAGAACTTCTGGGTAAGTTAATTTGTATCTCGTGTCTCTGCCTACTGTCTAGAAAAGCCCAAAATATCTCATTTCTGCCAAATAAAATGTGTTATCATGCTACACGCACTACATAGCTTTAAAGTTACCTCACACTTAAGTATCTTTTTTCAGGCCCACAGCTGTGCATACTGCAAAACACATACTTCAAGGGACCCCCAGTCTTTGTGCATGATGGCGTACGCAGTAATCTTAATTGCTTTTATTATGCATAAGTTCCAAAAGGGGAGAATTTCTTTTTAGAGGTTTTTTTGCTTTAGCATTCAGGCACTCACTGAAGAGAGGTATAGAGACAGAGACAGTAAGAGGGAAAGTGAGATATCGCCTCCCAGTGCAGAGGGCCATGCTGCAATCCCTTCTCCTCTATTCTCCTCTTGGGATCTTGGGCACGTGCACACGTGCTCCAGCATGATTTTCAAGTCATCGAATCCAGGACTTGAACTGCAGTTAACAATATAGGTGTCCAGCAATGTCATCATATGCCATCTACTGGCCCTGAGGGTTTTTTTTTCTTTAATATTCACCATTGTACCCCAGAACTTAGAAGATTAATAGGAATTTAGTAAACAGTGAATAAATATTTGTCTTTATTCCTTCCAGAACGAATAAACACATGGATAAAGTGTTGCAATTTAAATTCAACATCCAAGGTTTTTTTTAGCTACAAGCCCAGTAATTATATTTACTAATTAAGAGCAACAGCAAGTATTCTGGCAAATATAAATATAATAAGGAAAGTATGTTTGAAATTATAGCTCTCCTAGAAATACATATGGTCATCATAATTGTAACCTATTAAACTAAATAACTTGGGCAATATTTTCATAAAAAATATGTTTATTAGAAACATTTGTTATTATCCTAAAAATATTGTTAATGTGAATATCCAAAGTTACCTTAAAAATAAAACATTTATCCTTCTGGGCTTGCTCCAGGTTTGATCAAGTACAGACAAATAGGTCTCTTATTCTCTGCAAAGTGTATAAGTAGCTTAAGGATGAAAAAAAAATTTTTTGAGAGGTTTTCGCTATAGGGTGCGTGTGCTCGCCAGACAGACAGAGAGAGACATAGAGACAGAAAGCGAGAAATCACCCCCCAGGGGGGATGGTCACGCTGCAATCCCTTCTCCTCCATTCTCCTCTTGGGATCTTGGGCACGCACGCACACACGCCCGGCGTGAGTTTTAAGCCACCGGGTCCGGGACACGAACCGCGGTCGACTACGTGGGAGTCCAGCGACATAGGCATTACGCTAACTGCTGGTTCCCATGGATGAAATTTTGTGAGTATCTTATCAATGACATTAATAAGTAATATAGCTGATGACCCTAATTTTAAAGTCAATATATTGCTAAACTAAAAATACTGATAGTGGCTCGCCCAGCCAAATATCCTGAGCTGTAACCAGAAAACTTTAGGACATAGAAGTAAGCCTGGACCAATAGTTTCAAGAAGGTTGTTATATTAGCAAAATATCTGTGTTTATAGTTTTGTCTCAACTCTGGGTTCAGCCAATATCTAAAAGTCGATCCAGTAGCTATACATCTTAAGGGAACTCCCATCCCTTTTTTTTTTTTAATTTGTCACAGGACATATATGCTCATTTAAAGCAACTCTTCGTTATTTAACAGGTAGAAACAAGAAAATGAAGGGACAAATTACAGAGCTTAGGCTTAATTTCTAGCAAAAAATTAAGATGCAGAATTTTATATACTAGAGAAATTAGCAAGCTCACCAGCAAGGTACCTAAAAAGCCATGCAATGATGTGGAATAGTGCAACTTGGGGAGAAAGGAGCTAGGAAAATGATTGCCTACAGAACTCCTCTATGGGGGATTAAATAACCGAGCTGCCCTCAGTTATTTAAGATCTAGCCAGCACCATCATGGAAGAGGAATTAGATATATTTTGAGTAGTGCAACAAAGTTTAAGTTTTCCTGTTGACCTAGGAGATCCCAGGATCAATGAGTTGAAGAAATAAAGGAGACAGATTTTGCTCAACATAAAGAAGTGCTTTGAGAAAACCAGATCTCCTAAGGAGCATGGGCTGGGTTGTTCAGCAAATCATGATGCCACCCAGGAAGTGTGATCTAGAGGAAAATAGACAGGTAGTTTCCAGAGTATTTTACAGATTCCAAGGGGTTCTACAGCATCTCCCTGAGAGAAGCAAAAGCAAGGGGCTCAAGACTCCTACCCCAGTTTCCTTCCAATCTGTTTTTTACTGAGCTTCTACATAGGAAATTCTGACTACAAAAGCAATTTGGGGCAGCTGTTCTGTGCCATATTGATATTGTTTTACTTCAAAATTTTAAAATGTGTTCAAAGTTTATACTTGTATGTAGAACATCCAAAGGGAAATGATTTTTACCATAAAAGATAAAACATTACCAGGGCCAGCTCAATAGCTTAGTGGTTGAAGGAGATAGAACTCACATGGCCAACTGTGGTTCCAATCCCAATCTCAGCAGCTTGAAGAACATGTCAAGCAGGGACCAGCAGTTAGCGTAATGGCTATGTCGCTGGACTCCCATGTAGTCAACTGCGGTTCAAGTCCCAGACCCGGTGGCTTAAACTCACACTGCAGGCGTGTGCGTGAGAGCCCAAGATTCCGAGAGGAGAGTGGAGGAGAAGGGATGGGGGCCTGGCCACACCCCCTGGGGAGTGATTTCTCGCTTTCTGTCTCTCTGTCTCTCTCTGTCTTTCTGGCAAGCTCACGCACCCTATAGCAAAAACCTCTCCAGAAAAGAAAAAAAAAAAAAGAACATGTCAAGCATACATGTGTATGCATGCATGCCCCAGATCCTGACAGTATGGAGAAATAATGATTGTGGCATGACCACATCCCACTAATGCCTTCCCATTATCTCTCTCTCTTGTTCTTTCTCTCTCTGGCAATTTAAACAAAAATTTTAAAATGGGGGAAAAGAAGAAACATTACTGAAACTCAGGATTATAGGAATACTTAAAATTAAGTGAAATTTGTTTCAAACCAATCTCCAAATAAGGCAGTATACTTAGGAGTCACTGGCTTTGAACATACACTTAAGTAAACTTTTGAAATCTCACTGGACTTCAGATTCCCTTTTTTTTTTTTTTTTTTTTTTTTTTTTTTTTTTTTGCCATAGGGCTTGTATGCTCACCAGAGAGAAAGTGAGAAGTCACCTCCCCACCAGGGGGATGGCCATGCACATCCCTTCTCCTCCATTCTCCTCCCTGGATCTTGGGCACACATGCACACACACCCAGCATGAATTTAAGCCACTGAGTCCAGGAATCAAACTGTAGTCAACTACATGGGAGTCCAGCGACATAGCCATTATGCCAACTGCTGGTCCCTCAGCTTCCTTTTCTATAAAACATAAGGATAAAGTACATTTTACAAGAAGCTCAAAGGTCATTAAGAAGATCAAATAAGATAATAAATGTAAACAATACACAATTTTCCAGCAATGTGTTTGCAAAATCTACATATGTTCATAATTACTCATTCCTTGTTTATGTCTATTGTTCTAACAGCTTTGGAAACAGAACAGAACAGAACAATGCATTCTGTGACTGAATTTGTCCTCCTGGGTTTCCACGGTCAAAGGCAGATGCAGAGTTTCTTCTTCTCATTAATCCTAGTTCTCTATTTCCTGGCCCTGCCGCGGCAATTGTCTGTGCAGTGAAATGGGAGAAGCGGCTCCACACACCCATGTACATCCTTTTAGGAAACTTTGCATTTCTGGAAATCTGGTACGTTTCCTCCACTGTCCCAAACATGCTGGTCAATATTCTCTCTGAGACTAAGACCATCTCCTTCTCTGGCTGCTTCCTCCAATTCTATTTCTTTTTTTCACTGGGTACAGCAGAATGCTTCTTCTTATCAGTTATGGCTTATGATCGCTACCTGGCCATCTGTCGCCCACTACACTACCCCTCCATCATGACTGGGCAGCTCTGTGTAATCCTGGTCTGTGCATGCTGGGTGGGTGGATTCCTCTGCTACCCAGTGCCCATTGTCCTTATCTCCCGACTTCCCTTCTGTGGACCCAACGTCATTGACCACTTTTTGTGTGACCCAGGCCCATTGTTTGCACTCGCCTGCGTCCCTGCACCTTCCACTGAACTTATCTGTTACACCGTCAGCTCAATGGTTATCTTTGGGCCCTTCCTCTCCATATTGGGATCTTACACTCTGGTTCTCAGAGCTGTGCTTCGTGTTCCCTCTGGTGCTGGTCGAACTAAAGCTTTTTCCACATGTGGGTCCCACCTAATGGTGGTTTCTCTATTCTATGGGACCCTGATGGTGATGTATGTGAGCCCAACATCGGGGAACCCAGCAGAAAAAAAAAACAGAAGACTGTCACTTTAGTATACTCAGCAGTAACTCCACTCTTAAATCCCATTATCTATAGTCTCCGAAACAAAGATATGAAAGAAGCCCTAAAGAAAGTCTTGGGATTGAGACGTCTTTGAAAGAGAAGCTGAGTCAGTCACTTCTCACCTTAGTTATTTATAAAAACAAAGGAGCATGTCTTCAGTAAATTGTTTTGGTCCACACATAAGTAGAAGAAGAGACATAAATAAAGAAATAAATAAAGGAGACAATCCCTTTCTCTTCCAAGTTCACAATCCCTCAGCAGTTCAAGTTCACCTCATCAATAACAAATGGTCAATAAACGTTTTGGGATTTTTTTTTTCATTTTGTTTTATTTTTGCTTCAAAGTGCATGTGCTCTCTGCAGAGTGACAGAAAGACAGAAAGAGGGAGGAAAGTGAGTAAGCACCCCCAGGAGAGATGGCCACGCCACAATTCTTTCTCTTCCATTCTCTTCTCAGGATTTGTGGACACACATGCACACACGCCTGACATGTTTTTCAAGTCACTGGGTCTGAGACTTGAACCATGAAGTTGACCATCTGGGATCTAGCTGCCTTAACCACCATGCTGCTGGGTGACCCTCAGTAAAGCATTTCACACATCTATAGCCTAAAGAGAGATATTGTATAAGGGTTTATCCACTCAACTCCACAAAGGCTCTGGGCATGCCATGGCATCTCAGGCACCCAGCACACACCGTGTCTGCAGCCAAGATGCCCAAGAGGAAGGTCAACTCAGCAAAGACAGTGACCAAGGAAGAGCCCAACAGGAGATCGGCAAGGTAGTCGACTCAACCTGCTCCTGCAAAAGTGGAGATGAAGCCAAAAAAGGTGGCAGGGAAGGAGAAATCTTCAGGCAAAATTATATGGCATTATTTTGTATAAATATATATACATACTTGATCGTTGAGCAATGTGGGCATGAGGAGCACCAGTTCTAACAAGGTCAAAACTTGGTGTGTAACTTTGGACTCCTCCAAAACTTAACTACCTATAGCCTCCTGTTAACCTGAAGTCTTACTGATAACATAGCACATATTCTGTATATTATATGTGTTAATACTGTATTCTTACAATAAAGCAAGCTAGACAAATGAAAATGCTATTAAGAAAATCATAAGAAAGAGAAAATGCATCTATAATACTGTATTTTTCAATGTATTTATGGAAAAAATTCATTTATAAGTGAACAGTTCAAACCCATGTTGTACACGGATCAGCTACATAGGTACTGTATATATCTATATAGATATTTAAGTATATTCTTTTTCTGTGACGTATCTTTGCCAGTTTTAATCCTAGCTGGTAAAAGGAATCAATTGCATGTGTATCTGACTTTGCAACAGAGTATAATCTTTCAAATTCAGAAAATAAACATCCTTAAAGACAATGAGTCAAGAGGCCACCAACAAATGAATAAATAAATAAATAAATAAATGCCTAGTAATGGACATCGTTCGAGACTCTCTTTCGCACCAGAAACAGAGCATGCGTCACCCTGCTATGCTGCACCTCTCTGTCACTTAGAGATAAAGTACACATTTCTTTCCGCCATTCAAAACTCTCTCTCAATAAACTGCTCCGTTCATCTCCTCACCTACTGCTCTACTGTGTAAGTCCACACTTCGTGGTGATCAGTTCTCTTACTTTACTTTTTACATTTGACTTTAAATACATTTACCCACAACTGACTACCTTTACTCATAGTGCTTCCTCCCAAGTCGACTGTGACAACCCAGTGCCATTTGCAATATGGAATAACCACGTCCTCAACATATTTCTATTTGCTAGCAGAGCATGTCACCGCAGGGCAGCGTGGGCCTCTCAGATGTCTATAGGGCAAAGTCTCATTCAGAAAAGGATACAGAGAACAAATTCCATGTTTTTACCCAGATTCTATACTGAAATAGGCCATCATCTGAGAGGCCAATATACTTCAAATGAGAATATACCCCTGAGTTATTCATGGCCACTTTACAATGAAATTAAGTGTCTAAAAAGATGGGCCTGCTGGTGCTAAGCAACAAAATGGTCTAGTAACAGTGTTCCTCAATTATCCCTACCAAAATTGTTTGGCAACAGGAGTCAGAGAACAAGGGCATTGGGGGAACTATTTCTTTAAATTCAATTTTCATCTTAAAAGTTATAAATTATAACTTATAAATTATACTTTTTAGTGTGTATATTTGTTTTTTTGGGGGGGGTTAATGTTTTATTGAATCAAAATTTTTTCTTTTTTTTTTCTTTTTTTTACATTTTTCCACATTTACTTTACATATCAAAAAAATTGTGCTGGCGCGCTCGGGCCTAGGGGTGCGGCGGGCAGGCAGCGGCTCC
>NW_006201235.1:177537-206380 GCF_000334495.1 Tupaia belangeri chinensis
AGGGGCTCCTGGGCAGGAGTCGGCGGGGAGTGGTCGGCCGCAAGCAGTGAGCTGGGGTCCTTCCCCGGGGGTGTCAGGACTGAGGGTGGGAAGCAGAGGAAGCTTCCTTCTGGCTCCTCCCCCTCCTCTCAGATCTGCCTCCTGGAGACCGCGCCATCGCCATCGCCATCGCCATCGCCATCGGCGGACAAGAGCTGGGCAGGAGGACTTGGCCGCTAAGCAGACGGGAGCAAGGTCTCAAGTGTCAGTGACATTTGAAGACATAGCTGTGCTCTTTACTCGGGATGAGTGGAGAAAGCTGCAACCGTCTCAGAGAAACTTGTACCAGGACGTGATGCTAGAGAACTATAGCAACCTGGTCTCGCTAGGACTCCCATTTACCAAACCGAAAGTGATCTCCCTCCTGCAGCAAGGAGAAGACCCCTGGAAGGTAGAAAAAGAAAGTTCTGGAGGCTCCTGTCCAGGATGGAAGAACAATCATAAAACCACAAAGCCAGCTCAAACACAAGACAATTCATTTCAGGGACTGATGGTGAATAGATTAAAAGGGATGGACCCTGCGACTTGAAATCAGAAAAAACTTGCATGTATGAAGGCAAATTAGAGAAAAAGGACAAAAAGGAAAATATCGAGATAGATTTAGTCACTCACAGAAAAATTCTCACTGTAAAAAGAAGTCATAAAAATGGGGAATTTAGTCAAAACTTATGTCCAAAGTCAGACCTTGGCAGGCAAAAAGTAGTTTCCAGAGATAAAACCCCATCAAAATGTGAAATACAAGGAAAAAACTTCAAACGAATTTCAGACTTACGTAATCAACCAAAAATCACAGCAGAGAAATGCTATAAATGTAGTATGTGTGAGAAAACCTTTATTAACACCTCATCCCTTCATAAGCATGAAAAAATCCGTAGCGGTGAGAAATTATTTAAATGTAAAGAATGTTCAAAAGCCTTTAGCCAATGTTCTGCTCTTATTCAATATCAAATATCACTTACTGGAGAGAAACCTTACATATGTAAAGAATGTGGGAAAGCCTTCACTCTCAGCACTTCCCTTTATTAACATCTAAGAACCCATACTGTGGAGAAATCCTACCGATGTAAAGAATGCAGTAAATCCTTCAGTCACGCTCAGGCCTTTTTATACATCAAAAAAACCACGCTGGAGAAAACCCTTATAAATACAATCGAGGCAGGAAGGCTTCTGGTTGCAACACATCCCTTCCAGGAGGTCAAAGAAGACCTATTTATGTAATGAATGTGGCAACGCCTTTAAGTCTAGCTCATCCCTGCATTACCATCAGAGAATTCACACTGGAGAGACACCTTTTAAGTGTAGTGAGTGTGGCAGAGCCTTTAGTCAGAGCACATCTATTATTCAGCATGAAAGGATTCACACTGGAGAAAAGCCCTACAGATGTAATGAATGTGGAAAAGGCTTCACTTCTATTTCACGTCTTAATAGGCACCGAATAATTCATACAGGAGAGAAGTTTTACAACTGTTATGAATGTGGCGAAGCCTTAAGTTCCCACTCCACACTTATTATTCATGAGAGAATTCATACTGGAGAGAAATCATGCAAATGTAAAGTGTGTGGGAAAGCCTTCAGAGAGAGTTCGGCCGTCATTCAGCATCAGAGGATGCATACTGGAGAAAGACCCTATAAATGTAACGAGTGTGGGAAAACGTTCAGATGTAACTCATCCCTTAGTAATTATCAGAGAGTTCATACTGGAGAAAAACCTTATCGATGTGAGGAATGTGGGATCTCTTTTGGCCAAAGTTCAGCTCTTATTCAGCATCGAAGGATCCACACAGGAGAGAAACCCTTTAAATGTAATACATGTGGGAAAACTTTCAGACAGAGTTCATCACGCATTACACATCAGAGAATTCATACTGGAGAGAAACCCTATGAATGTAACACATGTGGAAAACTCTTCAATCAGAGATCATCCCTTACTAATCACTATAAAATCCATGTTGAAGAGGACTAGAAAATAGATTTGCATGTGTGAAAATCTTAAACCAAAGCTCATCAGAGATACACGTTAAGTGTAATGGATATGAAATGCTATGATTATTTAGTCCTCATCAGATGTTAAATTTCACAGATAAACCTTGACTGCATAATAGATTAGAGGAAAGTGTCCATGCCTTTCAGACTCTGAAAAATAACCTGGGGTGAAGAATTCACATCCAGAGGCTTTGACTTTGGGCATCTGTAGTGAAAGACATCTACTTTCCGTTCTGCAGCGGTGCATGCTAAACACGTGCGGTCATAAACATTGGAGTGGGTGGGGAGGTATGTTCTGGATTTCTTTTCTGAAAACATCAAACTATACACTGGTAATATTTTTTATAACTGACAGTAGCATATGAGAGAATTGATCAAATAAATTATACATTTTTTAGAGAAAAGGACCAAAATAAAAGATAAAAATGAACAGTAAACTACCTCTCGGACTCAGGTTTGCCCTTTTCCTGACCTAATGGTAAACTTTATGCATGAATTTCATTAAAAACACAAAAAGTAATAAAAAAGATTGTGCTTATACTCCATAGTTCTTGACAGTTAACAACAACTTTCAAAATTTCAAAATACTGAATTTTAAAGATAATGTTTCAAATATTTCTTATAATTTTGTATAATTTTGTTTGTGACTCTATAACAACAGAGACATTGTGGTTTTAAATATTTTTGAGAAAATATTTACATGTAAACTACTCAAATTGTTGAAAACCAAATGCCCAGCATATTAGTCACATATAAACCTTCTCAATTCAGCCCTGCCTACCAAGTATTCTGTGAAATACCATCTGCTAGCAAAGATCATTCTCTTTTTCTTCCTTCACCATCTTTCTCAAGATAATCCTCTGGTGTGGTTGCTCTTTTGCAGCCTCTACTGATTACAATGCTGGGCTGGAAAACTCCAGGTTATTTTATGTTATAAATCCTTTCATATATCTTTTCTAATCCTCTCTGCCAGGCAGAACTATTTATGGTGCCAGGCCATCTTTCTAAGAGCTTCTGTCGGCTTACTTAAGATCCACCTTAGTTCCATAGTTTTCTTTTTTTTTGTTTGTTTTTTTTTGTTTTGTTTTTGAGAGGTTTTCACTCTAGGGCACGTGTGCTCGCTAGACAGAGAGAGAGAAAAAGCAGGAAATCACACCCCAGGGGGGATGGTCATGCCGTAATCCCTTCTCTTCCATTCTCCTCTCGGGATCTTGGGCATGCACGCACACGTGCCCGGCATGAGTTCTAAGCCACCGGGTCTGGGACACGAACCACGGTCGACTACATGGGAGTCCAGCAACATAGCCATTATGCTAACTGCTGGTTCCCTATAGTTTTCTGATTAATCTTCTGGTATGACATTCTCTGTCCAATAGTGAGTATTTCCAATTTCTGATTCAATGCAACAAGCATTATTGTACTTATGCAAATAACCCTTCTGCCACAAAATAAGAATACGTCCAAATATTTCCCATTCAAGAGGGATCAGGAAAGAAAAAAGTTTATGTTTCCATTTTTAAAAAAAAAGAAAAGAAAAATATTTTAACAAATTGCTGAACCTATCAACAACTCAAAAGAAAGTAAAATGTTTAAATTGGGGAAACAAAGCATATTTATAAAAAAAAAAAAAGAAATCAGGAGTGTTTTACTCAAAATTCTTAAAATTCTATTTCACAATTTCAGTCTTATGCTCAAACTCTCTTCTGTTGAATATGCAGTGTTACTGTAGTCCAATATTTTGGTTTCAATCCTGAAAGTTAACATTATTATTGATATTTCTTGTCCCTAGCATTAAATTTGTCATTTTCTTGGTTGCCTTTTGTTCTTTTATTTCTGTACGTGTCGTTAATTTTCCTAGTAGAGCACTCCTTTCAGATCTTCTTGAAGAGGGACCAGCAGTTAGCGTAATGGCTATGTCACTGAACTCCCATATAGTCGACCATGGTCCAAGTCCCGGACCCGGTGGCTTAAACTCACACTGGGTGAGTGTGCGTGCTTGCCCAAAATCCCAAGAGGAGAATGGAGGAGAAGGGATTGCTGCGTGGCCATCCCCCCTGGGGGTTGATTTCTTGCTTTCTGTCTCTCTGTCTCTCTGGCAAGCGCAAGCGCCCTATAGAAAAAAAAAAAACTCTAAAACCAAAGAACTTCTTGAAGAGTGGGGCTGCTGTTGGCGAATTCTTTCGGATTTATCCTTTCTTTCCATAAAATAGATAATCTTGCCAGGTATAGTATTCTTGGTTGAAACTGTTTTTTCACTTAGCACTTTGAATATATTTTCCCAATCTTCCCTTGCTCACAGTTTCTGATGAGAGGTCTGAGGTCAACCTGATTGGATAAACTTTATAAGTATCCTGACGTTTCTCTCTTGTCAATTTTAATATCTTGCCTTTGTAGATTTGGCCAGTCTGGCTATGATGTGCCTTGGAGAAGATCTTCTTGGGTTGATTCCATTAGGGGCCCTTTGTATTTCTTGGGTCTGGATATTTGAATGCCTCTCTAGATTTGGAAAGTTTTCTTCCAAGATTTCATGGAATAGATTATCAATGTCCTTATTAGTTTCCTAACCTTCTGGGATACTGATTATCTGGATGTTTGGGCACTTACTGCTGTCTAGTATTTCTCATATAGTATTCTCATTTTGGGGGGTTATTTTTATATTTTTTTTCTAGATCAGAGGTTTTGCCTTCCACATCCAAAATTCGATTTTCTGCAATGGACTAATCTGCTTTTAATGTTTTCAAGGGAGGTTTTAATTTCCTGAATGGCAGCCTTCATCTCTAACAGTTCCATTAGATTCTTTTTTATGATACGTATGTCCTCTTTCAGATCATGGAAGAACTTCCTCACCTCCTGGAACTCGTCATCTCTTTTTTCCTGCATTTTCTGGAGTTCATTATCTCTCAACTCTTGTATCTCATTTAGTTTTGACTCTATGAATTCTGAAGTCTCTATCAGACATTTCCGTGAATTCCACTGTACTGTCTGTGGATGATGCAGGATTTTTCTCATGTTTCTTGTGCCTCTGTGGTTGTTTCTGGTCATTCTGTGACAAAGTCTATCCTCCACTGTGCTGGGCAATGTGATATCCACAGAAAGATTAGGAGTTCAGATTTATAAAAGAAATTTCTTCATTAAAGCAGGAGGTTCAATAAGCGGTGAGGATTTCAATGACTCAAAGTACTCAGATGCTTGGCTAGAGAGATGACAGATACACAGATACATAGATAGATGATAGAAAGAGATAGATAGATGACAGATACGTAGATAGATAGATATTTTATACTAAATTGTGGGTGAGTCCCAAGGGTTGGAAATTAAATGTGCTCCAGGGGAAACTTGAGGGGGGGCGGCCATTGAGACCACTTACGGAAAGAATCAGTTTTACAGTAATCCCTTGAGGAAATATAAATTTAACACTGATTCATTTGTTAAATGTGTCAGCAAACTCCTAGAAAACAAGCCTTCAAGACTCAAGAGTCTCCAGAGATGCAGGAAGTGCAATGAACCAAATATTGCCTTCATCTGGAGTTTTCCTTATCAGATCCAGTGAGGAAAAGATGCTTGGTACTGAGGTTATGTTCGACTCCACCCTGCCCATCATCTTCTACACGCTGAGCCAGGAAGACCGTCATTGTGTGTAAGGGAAAAGACCAGTAGTCCGTATCACAACCACTGTGATATACCAGACTACCTTTCGTTTTATGAATCTGATTAGTCACTGCATCACTAGAGAAACTTGAAGGAGATAGTATAATATAGTGTAAAAGTTGTATATGTAAATAATGTATTCCTGGGATGAAAAGGCATGCCCTCTCTCTGAGGCACACTTAAAAAAAAAAATAGATCATCTATACCATTTTTTTCAATATGACTTTATGATTATTAGAAATGATTCTTCTGAAAACAATCTCACTTTCTAGGAGTAACCGCGTAGTGTGTGCCTTTTTGAAGCTACCTGAGAATACAGTATCCTAAGTGAGGGCCATTTAGAAGGGGTCCTTGAGATATTAATCAAGCTATTATACTTGGGTAGGTTGACTGCTACATTGGGTGGTGTTTCTTGTACTGGAAAAGAGTATATGAAAAAGCTAGTCTTCTCAGATTATAGTTTAAACAAGGATTTATGAACTCCTTAAGTCTGGAAGCAGTATGTTTATGACCCAAGAAGGTGAATATCTCATTCCAATAGCACAACTGTTCCCAGAAAGCAATTTTGGAGACTGAAGGATGTGGTTATGTAGAACTTTGTGGAGTCAGTTCATCCACCCATGTGGTATCTCAGTCTTTCCACAAAGCTCCTCCACCTTTGACTGTTCCATTATTTATCAGAACTTTCTCCAAAGGCTTCAGGAAAGATAATGTCACTACTAATTCATCTCTTGCAGAGCATGTGGTAGAAAAGATCAAATGTGGAGTAAATTTGTCAGTGTGCATGTAACGGAGAGTGTCCTGAATTATTTATTCACAGTAAACAGTCGAGGTCCATAATATGTGTAAAAACATGAAAATAAATACTTGCAAATACTTTGGTATATTTGAAAAAGTAATATCTTACTGGGGTTTTTTTAGGCGCCACTAACTGCCTAGAGTAAGTTCATTTGTTTTTTAATCCCTAAAGGAAAATTTAAGAGAAACCTTGTATCTTGAGCATAATGATGTCTACAATAATTGATCAGTTGGCTAGGACTATTCTAAAAGGTCGTTGTCCTGGCAGGAGTTAAATCTTCTATGTGACAGTCCACTGATTTTATTCTGTTGCCAAAGATCTAACCCAATCTCTTACAAGTCATCCTCAAAACATATCTTTTTCTTTTAACACATTGAGTTAAATAAGAGAAATAGATAATGTCATGCATGAAGACCTATAATCAACATTGGAAAAAATAATTCAAATACTAACATGGTATTTTTATATGTCAAAGAGGAATAAAGGAAATGAAATTTGTCTGGTTGTACCACTAGTATAGAACATTTTAGCTGCATTTTCAAGCAAAATAATACTGAGATTCAGAACCACAATCAATTCTAAATATGGTAGGATATGTTACCACCTGGTCTCAGCTATTTCATGTATTTTCCTGTACAGCTCAAGGTCTGTTCACAATAAACCCCCTGAGTAGAAAGCAAAGACCCATCTCTCTTTTTTTTTTTTTTTTTTTTTTTTGTAGATTTAAGAGCTATGAACAGGTCAACAACACACGTTGTGACTGAATTTGTTCTCCTGGGATTCCCTGGTTGCTGGGAAATACAGATTTTCCTCTTCTCTCTGTTTTTGGTGGTTTATGTGTTGACCTTATTGGGAAATGGAGCCATCATCTGTGCAGTGAGTTGCAACCCACAGCTACACACCCCCATGTACATTCTGCTGGGAAACTTTGCCTTCCTTGAGATCTGGTATGTTTCCTCCACTATTCCTAATATGCTAACTAACATTCTCTCCAAGACCAAGGCCATCTCATTTTCTGGGTGCTTCTTCCAGTTCTATTTCTTCTTTTCACTGGGCACAACTGAATGTTTGTTCCTGGCAGTCATGGCTTATGATCGTTACCTGGCCATTTGCCGCCCACTGCACTACCCTACCATCATGACTGGGAAGCTCTGTGGCATGCTGGTATCTCTCTGCTGGCTCATTGGATTCCTCGGATACCCAATCCCCATTTTCTTCATCTCCCAACTCCCCTTCTGTGGTCCTAATGTCATTGATCACTTCTTGTGTGATATGGACCCATTGATGGCTCTGTCTTGTGCCCCAGCTCCCATTACTGAATTTATTTTCTATACTCAGAGCTCCCTTGTCCTCTTTTTTACCATCATGTACATTCTCCGTTCCTATACCCTAGTGCTCAGAGCTGTTTTTCAGGTCCCTTCAGCAGCTGGCCGACACAAAGCCTTTTCTACCTGTGGTTCTCATTTGGTTGTGGTGTCTCTCTTCTATGGAACAGTCATGGTAATGTATGTGAGTCCTACATATGGCGTCCCAACTTTGATGCAGAAGGTCCTCACACTGGTGTATTCGGTTATGACTCCTCTCTTTAATCCTCTGATCTATAGTCTTCGTAATAAGGACATGAAACTTGCCCTGAAAAATGTCCTGTTTGGAAAGAGAATTAGTCAAAATTAATGAGCCAGAGGTAGGCTATACTTACAAGTTCTAATGATAAACGAGGTGAGCTCTAACAGTTCCTTCTGTGGTCTTACAGTCCTTGGTATGAGTAGTTAGACGTCATACAAAGATACTTCAAAAAGTTTGTGGGAAAATGGAATTAAAGTATATTTTCTTGCAAAAAAGTTTGAAATCCATTCATAGTTTTTTTAATAATACACATTTTACCATGAACTTTTTGAAGAGTCCTCCTATATTTTACCTGGAAGTGTTCCTAGTTGAAGGACCTTTTTTCAATTATGACTACATAAACTTTAGTTCACTAGTCTTCACCACCTAGTGAAAATGTTTTAAATGATTTTATCAGTCCTTATTGGAATGATAAAATGAGATTACTATTTGACATTATCTCCTACTGGGGTTCCCCATGGCTCATCACTGCATATCTTCTCCCTCATTGCAACAAGGCAATAAACATTCTTAGATTATAAGTATGTTCCTGGTAGTCTTTGCATGATAGGAATCAATAGTAATATAATACCCAGCATACAATAGAGCCTCAAAATGTTTCCTTCTTTTTGTGTTGCTACAAAAATAGCACATGATTGTTGTAACAAATTCAAGTAATTTGGTATGTAAGAGTATGGATATAAGTATATAAGAATGATGAATTTTCCACCTTCAGTCCCATTTTCACTATCAATTTTTCTATCTGCTCCTCAGAATCAATACATCTGAATTCCTCTATCTGGAATCAACACCCTGCATAATATGGCTTCAGTAACCTGTTTATCCATCATTACTTTCCAACATGAACCCCAGTTCTAGCCAGGCCAGTCAATTTATTCTACTCTTTATCATCCTTGTACCTTTCTTATACTTCCTTTCAACCTCAAGGGTCCTACCTCATCTTCTGCCATGCAACTTGAGAAAGATAATTAACAGTTAAATATTTAAGTTCTTATTTCATCAAATAAACATAATTTATGTCTTTCTTGTAAGAATATCATAAAATTAAATAATTTATATAAGGGCTTTCTTACAGAAGACTCTAAGCACATTTGTTGCCATCTCTTTCAAACCGACTAAGTAGTTTGCTGGTTATCTTTCAAATTTTTGTTATATTCACGAAAACATATATACTTAAAATGGTTTATTTAAAAATTAACGTGGGGGAACCAGCAGTTGGTGCAATGGCTACATCACTGGACTTCCATGTACTCAACTGCGGTTCAAGTCCCAGACCCAGAGGCTTAAACTAAAACCGGGCACATGTGCGTGTGTGCCCAAGATCTCAAGAGGAGAATGGAGGAGAAGGGATTGCAGCATGGCCATCTCCCATGGGGAATGATTTCTTACTTTCTGTCTCTCTGTCTGTCTCTGTCTTTCTGGCAAGTGCCATGTGCCCTATAGCAAAAATCTCTCCAAAAATTAAAAAAAAAATTAAGTTGGGGAAACAGATGGTAATGCACTCTGTGATGCTGGACCAACATGAAAAGGTGTCAGGTTTGAGTCCCCAGACCTTCTTGTTCATATCCATACACAAGTGGGCACTTGTGGTCAGGGCTGGCTGAGGCTGGGGTGGGTTGTGGTGTGAAGACACTGTAGGGGCCATCTCTCTCTCTCTCTCTTCTCTCTCTCTTTCTCTATTTCTCTCATAGATGAAATGAAAGCAAAATTAAAACAAGTTGGGATAGATAATAGAGATAGATAATAGACATGTAACCATAAAAGGACTAGTTAGAATACAAACTTTGGAATAAGACTTGTCATATCCTGGATTGTGTGCTTGCTAGCTAGGTGACCCCAGAGAAAGAAATTGCTTGAATGTTATGAGTGTCAGTTACTGCAGCTTAAAATAGGGTAAAACTAACACTTTAGGGTGGTTGGGTTGTCATGAGTCAATTTTCTTAAGGCACTTAACAGTTATTCTTGGCAAATAGTAGAGTTCAATAACCATCAGATAAAAAAACAAAGATTTTTTTTTTTTTTTTTTTTTTTGGACAAGGAGGTGCATGTGCTTCCCAGAAAGATACAGAAACAGGAAAGACCAGCAGTTAGTGTAACGGCTATGTCGCTGAACTCCCATGTAGTCAACCGTGGTTTGAGTCCCGGACCCGGTGGCTTAAACTCACACCAGGAGCGCGTGCATGCATGCCCAAGATTCCACAAGAGGAGAATGGAGGAAAAAGGATTGCAGCATGGCCATCCCCCCCAGGGGGTGATTTCTCGCTTTCTGTCTCTCGTCTCTCTCTGTCTTTCTGGTGCACATGCCCTATAGCAAAAACCTCTTCAAAAAAAAAAAAAAAAGGAAAGAAAGAAAGAAAGACAGAAAGAAAGAAAGAAAGAAAGAAAGAAAGAAAAAGAGACAGGAGTAGGGTGAAGGCAACCCCTCCCAGTAGGGTTAGTCGAGCCATAATCCCTTCTCCTTCATTTCTCCATCTCATCAGAATCTCAAGCACATATGTATGTGTACCCTTCCTATTTTTCAAGCCGCTGGAGCCAGAATTCAAACCATACAGTCAGTATGTAACATCAGGCTCCCTTAATCAGTAGGCTGTGAAGTTGGCCAAAAGATAAATCCTTTTAATTCAATAAAATATCATAGTATCTTTCTTTTTTTTAATTAACTTTATTTATTATTTTTTTTAATTTGCTGTAAGGCATGCGCACTCACCAGAGAGACAGAGAGAAAGGAATGACCACACTGCAATCCCTTCTCCTTCATTCTCCTCTCATGATCTTGGGCACACGTACATACACACACCTGGCATGAATTTTAAGCCACCAGTTCTGGGACTCGAACTATAATTGACTACATGGGAGTCCAGTGACATAACCATTATGCCTTAGAATGAAATATTATTCAACTTTTAAAAAGGAAGAAATTCCTGCCATTTCCAACAACATGGATAAATCTGGAGACATTATGCTAAGTGAAAAATAAGAATGAAATATTATTCAACTTTAAAAAAGGAAGAAATGAAATATATTCAGTTTTTCTTTTTTCTTTTTTTTTTTTTTTTGAGAGGTTTTTGCTATAGGGCACGTGCGCTCGCCAGACAGACAGAGAGAGACATAGAGACAGAAAGCGAGAAATCACCCCCCAGGGGGGATGGTCGCGCCGCAATCCCTTCTCCTCCATTCTCCTCTCGGGATCTTGGGCACACATGCACACGCGCCAGTCGTGAGTTTTAAGCCACCGGGTCCGGGACGCAAACCGCGGTCGAGTACGTGGGAGTCCAGAGACATAGCCATTACGCTAACTGCTGGTTCCCTTCAATTTTTAAAAAGGAATAAATTCTTGCCATTTTCCCATAGAATGAAATATTATTCAACTTTAAAAAAGGAAGAAATTCCTGCTATTTCCAACATGGGTGAATCTGGAAGACAGTATGCTAAGTGAAAAATAAGTCATATACAGTGCATAAACTGCAAATATGATAAGTGTAAAATAGCCAAACTCATAGAAGCAGAGATTGAAATAGTGGTTGCCTGGACAAGAGGAAATTTTTGTTTTAAAATTATTTATTCAATTTTATTTACTATTATATTTAATTTGCTATAGGGCACATACACTGACTGACCAGAGAGAGAGAGAGAGAGCAAGTGAGAAAGGAAGCGGCCAAGTACAGGACTCAAACCATGGTCTACTATGTGGGAGGCCAGCGCCTCAACCACCATACCATCTGCCAGCCACTAGGGGGAGCTTTAAACAGAAAGCTATTATTAGTTAACGGGTTTAAAGTTTCTATTACACACCATAAGTACTAAAGAGCTACAGTACAACATAGAGTTTATAGCTAACCACATTGTGTCACATACTTAAAATTTTGCTAAGAGGGAGGTCTGTGTTAAGTATTCTTATCACAAATAATGATGATTATAAGAGTTAGGTGATTGTGGGGCCAGCAGGTGGCGTAGTTGGGACAGCTGGACTCCCATATGACTAACCACAAGTCTGGACCTGACAGCTTGCTCTCCCACTTTCCTTCTCTCTTTCTGTCTCTCTCTGGTCAACTTCAATAAATAAAATAATGACAATGAATAAAATAAAATATTTTTTTAAGTTTGATGATTGATAGGCTTATAGCAAAGATCATGGTGATGATTTCACAATGTATACTAATCACCAAACTCATCAAGTTGTATACATTAAGTATGTACATTTTTATGGCAATCAAATCTCAGTTAAGAGCTGGGGGAAGGGGTTTGTTTGGGTTTGGTTTTTTTAATCTAAATTTGTTCTCCAAAGAAATCTGGAAACAAAAGCAAAAAACCCTTTATTCACTGAATTTTCCACTTTAGGCCAGGGAATGGTCTTACCTATCTACTGTACTCTGCTGCTGTCTAGTGGTCATTATGCCATTATGCATCCATTACACTTCCAAGCATAAAACGGGAAAAACCTCAACCCACCCAAATGTAATATGAAAGGAGTTTATTGAGGAATCGAATCTTCTCATTAATTTAAAACTGACCAGCAAAAAACTCTTCTGTTATTGAATGCTAAAGCATTTTTAAGGTATATTTTATTACTTTTAGACCTTACTATGTTAAAAATAATTTAATCTTTCATCCCACAAAACTCCCACATGGCTGGCCATGGTTCAACTTCCAGACCTGGCAGCTTGCTTTCTCACTGTCCTTCCCTTTTTCTCTCTTTCTATTTCTGTGTCCCTCTCTGGGTAAGTGCCTATATCAAACTTTAAAATAATAATAATGGGACCAGCAGATGGTGTAATGGTTACATCACTGGACTTCCACATGGCCAACCGCTTTGTGAGTTCTGGACCCAGTGGCTTCAAATTCATGCTGGGCACATGTGTGTGCATGCCCAAAATCCTAAGAGAATGCACGAGAAGGGATTACAGCATGGCCATACCTCCTGGGAGGTGACTTCAAAAATCTCTCTCTAAAGAACAATAATAATAATTAATAAAAATAAATAAATAATTCTTTTTAAAAGAAAAAAATTTATATACACCACAGCAAGCAAAAAATTGTCATTGACATTGGAAAATGTTTTATTTAAAAATTTTATAAAAATGCAATGTTTAATATAATTTAGTTTTTGTTATAAATTTTAAATCATATTGTTATATAAATTTTCTTAAAACAATATAAAAAATACAATATAAAAAAATACAAGTTTTTTTTTCATCAAAATCTATAAATATACCTCCATATCTTACCTGGTTAATTGCACTATGTCAGAAAAACAGCAATCATTTTGTAGTGTACCATTTTCTGAACATTGTCAAGGAATAGTAAATCTATTCAGTCAACAATTCTCTAAAATATCCTGGTGAAATTAAGGTACTCTAATTCAGTTCTTCTTCCCAGAATTACTCTTGAAAATGAAAATGTTTACAGCTTTAAAACTTCATGAACTCTTGGAAGATTGATTAACTTTATCAATACGACTTGCAATATTCTGATATTTTCTCTAAACACACTAGACGAACATCTCCATCTTTCATCATACTGTTTACTACAACCATCAGTGTGCTTTTCAGTTTAATAAGAAATTCTTATTTTTTTAGAATAACATTTGTTAACATCTTAAGGTTTGACTTTGGCCATTTGTTTCTTCTAGGGTCTTAGAAGATAATTAAGGTAAACTATCACACTAATTTTAGCCTTGTGATGTAAATGACTAGACATTCAATAGAAGTGGTTTACTAAAAGGTTGGATTCACACCACTTTATCCTCAATATACATTTTTCTACAAAACAGGCAAGTATAGGGACCAGCAGATGGCATAATGGCTACATCACTGGACTCCCATATAGTTGACCGCATACATAGAATCCCGGGCCCCATGGCTTAAATTCATAGCGGGCACATGTTCGAACATGTCCAGTATCCCAAGAGGAAAATGAAGGAGAAGGGATTGTGGCGTGGCCATCCCCCCGAAGGGGGACTTCTCTGTCGCTCTCTGTCTTTCTGATGCGCTCACAAGCTCTATAGCAAAAACCTCTCCAAAAAAATAAATGAAATTAGTTTATTAATTCTTAAAAGGCAAGTATAAATATTAAATATATTAAAAACTTCATTTAAAATTATATTTAAACATCTAAGAATTAGGCACTATACTCATTAATTTAACTCAGAATTTTAATCCTTCCTGCATTATTTTTTTGCAGTTTCAAATAAGAAAACATATATCCTTTCACTTCTTTATTTCGACATAATAATCACATAAAAAACAACCCTATATATTGTCGAAAGCACTTGACTTGATATCAAAAAACCTCGTTTTAAGCCTAGGCTTACCACTTTCGAACTGCTCAATATTATTCACCTTAAAATTCTCATACTGGAACTGGACAGTGGTGTAGCAGTTAAATGAGAGGTTCTTTAAAGCTGACCCATTTAGCAGATCTCTGGGTTTATGTCCAGAGAACTCTGAGTATACCAAGCACATGTGTGCCTGTGATCTGGGGTTGGCTGAAACTGGGGTGGGTCACAGCTTTGAGACCCTGTTGGGGGTATGCTCTCTCTCCCGCTCATGGGAAAAACAAATGAACCAGAAAGTTTTTTTCATAGTCCTGTGTTCAATACTAGAGCAGGTGCTCCAGCAACATCGATAAATTTAATTAGGAACTAAGTCTAGGAAAAACTATTGAAGTGAAGGTATCCTCTTTTCTTGCCTATTTATGAACTGTGCTACAAAGGCAAGTAAATCAAAGAAATAGTGTAGTCTTCCCTCCCAGTTGTTAAACCTTCTGGCAAGGCAGAGAGGAAATGTGGGGAGGAGAGGGGTGTGGACAATGGCGCGTGGTCAGGCACAGTGTTCTGTGAGGTTTACCCACGTGGGATGGTTCACATCTGGAGACCTCCCTTGAGTATGCCAGGCAGCCTGTGCCTGTGATCTGGGCTGGACGAGGTTAGGGGTGAATTGTAGCATTGGGACCCTGTTGGAGGTGCTGTCTTTCTGTCTCTGTCTCTTGTTCATGGAAGAAACAAATAAATAAAAACTTTAAATTAAAAAAAAGAAAGAAAAAGAAAAAGAAAGGAAATGGCCCACATCAGAAAAGGAGTATAGAGATGCGTTGGTTAGATTACTCCTTTCTGCCTGTGGACGCTGCCGGGGAATCATCCTTGAACTCTCTTTCCACTGCCGTCATGTCTAAGTTGGAGTCTCCCAAAGAGCCGGAACAGCTGCGGAAACTCTTTATCGGAGGGTTGAGCTTTGAAACAACCGATGAGAGCCTGAGGAGCCATTCTGAGCAATGGGGAACGCTCACAGGCTGCGTGGTAATGTGAGATCCAAACACCAAGCGCTCCAGGGGCTTTGGGTTTGTCACGTATGCCACTGTGGAGGAGGTGCATGCAGCCATGAATGCAAGGCCACACAGGGTGGGTGGAAGAGTTGTGGAACCAAAGAGGGCTGTCTCAAGAGAAGGTTCTCAAAGACCGAGTGCCCACTTAACTGTGAAAAAGATCTTTGTTGGTGGCATTAAAGAAGACACTGAAGAGCATCACCTAAGAGATTATTTTGAATAGTATGGGAAAATTGAAGTGATTGAAATCATGACTGACCAAGGCAGTGGCAAGAAGAGGGGCTTTGCTTTTGTGACCTTTGATGATCATGACTCTGTGGATAAGATTGTCATTCAGAAATACCATACTGTGAATGGCCACAACTGTGAAGTCGGGAAAGCCCTGTCCAAACAAGAAATGGCTAGTGCTTCCTCCAGCCCTAGAGGTCGAAATGGTTCTGAAAACTTCGGTGGTGGTCGAGGAGGTGGTTTTAGTGGTAATGACAACTTTGTTCGGGGAGGAAACTTCAGTGGTCGTGGTGGCTCTGGTGGCAGCCGTGGTGGTGGTGGATACTGTGGAAGTGGGGATGCCTATAACTGATTTGAAAATGATGGAAGTAATTTGGGAGGTGGTGGAAACTACAATGATTTTGGCAATTACAACAATCAGTCTTCAAATTTTAGACCCATGAAGGATGGAAACTTTGGAGGCAGAAGCTCTGGCCCTTATGGAGGTGGAGGCCAATATTTTGCCAAACCAGGAAATCAAGGTGGCTACGGTGGTTCCAGCAGCAGCAGTAGCTATGGCAGTGGCAGAAGGTTTTAATTAACTGCCAGGAAACAAAGTTTAGTAGGAGAGGAGAGCCAGAGAAGTGAGAGAGAAGCTACAGGTTATAGCAGATTTGTGCACTCAGCCAAGCACAGTGGTGGCAGGGCCTAGCTGCTACAGAGAAGACATGTTTTAGACAATACTCACGTGTATGGGCAAAAAATACGAGGACTGTATATGTGACTAATTGTTTAACAGGTAATTTTAGTTTCTGTCTGTGGAAAGTGTAAAGCATTCTAACAAAGAATTTTAATGTAGTTTTTGTTTTTGCTTTGTTTTTTTTTTTTTTGCACCCATGCCATTGTTTGCTAAATGTAATAGTCTGATCATAATGCTGAATAAATGTGTCTTTTTTTGTTTTTTCAAAAAAAAAAAAAGGAAGAAAAGAAAAGGAGCGCAATAGTTAAGCCTGGTGGGCTTATACCCTCACTGAGATTTCATGTCTCCTAGGAAACAGCCCTTTCCTTGTCCACACAGGTCAGCCATGTACTCTCTCAACCATGGAGACCATGCTATAAAATTCCAACACTTCTACATTTATCTAAAGGGATGCTGGTATGATCTCTTCTTGTCTTCCTACCCTAAGAAAGATAAACAACACTATGAACCATTGTGTTTACTTTCTCTATCAATGTAAATATGTAAAATACATGAAAAGCATGAGACCCTGATCTTCTAAATCTAAGGTAAGCAAAGAAAGCATGTATTCAGAGAATCGCAATCAACAATATGTTTACTCATTTAACATTTATTGTGTACTCTAAATTGACACCATGCCAGATGTATCTCCTACCTAGAATATCTCTTGGGAGACATTTATAATAATTTACAAATCACTTATGCACATGTGATAAAAAATAAAAATGTATACACATGGTCACTTTATCTAGAATATAGTGCTCAATGAACACTGATGAAATTATGAACAGACCAAGATTTTTGTGTCTTTCTGGTCTTGTCCCAAGACCAAGCCTTGTAAGCAAGTTTATCTTATCTAGTGACAGGGTCACAATTCGTCCTCAGTAAGTGTTTTCCATCCTGGATCTTAACTGTGGACTGGCCAAAGAGTAATAGTAATAAAGTACTCAAAGTCACACCTATTTGTATCAAAGGGTGGTATAGCAGTAAACATGAAGCTCATAATGATACACTGTCATATGGGAAGGTTCCCAGTTCAAGCCCAAAGACCTCTCTCAATATGCTAAGCAAGTTTACCCATGATCAGGGCTGTCTGAATGAAGGGGTGGATCACATCATCAGGTCCCTGTTGGGGGTCTGCTATGTCTGCCTGTCTTTCTAATGCACACCTCTGGAAGAAATAAATAAATAACACTTTTTTAAAAGTCAAACTTGGGGCTAGCAAGTGCTGTGGTGGCGAAGGCACTGGCCACAGTTCAAGTCCTGAATCTGGCAACTTGCTCGCTCTCTCTCCCTTCCTCTCTCTGTCTCTCTCTGGCCAAATTAAATAATAGTAATAATGAATGAATTAAATTAAAGAAACAGTTCTTTTATTTTAAAAACGTCAAACAGGACCAGCAGGTGGCATGGTGGTTAAGGTGCTGGAATTCCCACTGGCAGCTTGCTCGCTCTCTCTCGCTCTCTGTCTTTCTCTGGCAAAAACCCATGTGAAAAAATAATAATAAATAAATAAATAAAATAATTTTTAAAAAGTCAAACTTACTGCACTGCCTTTATAAGAGCTAGGTACCAAAATAATTTCCTTTATTTGGTCATTTCTTTTTGTTGAAAAAGAGGTTAAAAAAGCAAGCTTGGATATGCCATAAAAGAAATACTCTCTATACTTACTCTGTACTAAAAACTATTTTTAAATGTTATTTTAAAATGTAATCCAAGAGAGCCAGCAGGTGGCATAGCTGGACTCCCACATGAGGCTGACTGTGGTTCAAGTCCCAGACCTGGCAGCTTGTTCTCTCTTTATCTCTCTCCGCCCCCTCTGGTCAAATTGAAATAAGTAAGTAAATAAATAAAGTTAAATAAAATTATTCTTGGGAACCAGCAGTTAGCATAATGGCTATGTCGCTGGACTCCCATGTAGTCGACCGCGGTTCGTGTCCCGGACCCGGTGGCTTAAAACTCACGCCGGGCGTGTGTGCGTGCGTGCCCAAGATCCCGAGAGGAGAATGGAGGAGAAGGAATTGCGGCGTGACCATCCCCCCTGGGGAGTGATTTCTCGCTTTCTGTCTCTATGTCTCTCTCTGCCTGTCTGGCAAGCGCACGCGCCCTACAGTGAAAATCTCTCCAAAATAAATAAATAAATAAATAAATAAAATAAAATAATTCTTTTAAAAAATGTAATCCAAGTGAACCAGCAGTTAGCGTAATGGCTATGTCTCTGGACTCCCACGTAGTCGACCGCAGTTAGCGCCCTGGACCCGATGGCTTAAAACTCATGCCGGGTGTGTGTGCGTGCGTGCCCAAGATCCCAAGAGGAGAATGGAGGAGAAGGGATTGCGGCGTGACCATCCCCCCTGGGGGGTGATTTCTCACTTTCTGTCTCTATGTCTCTCTCTCTGTCTGGCGAGCGCACACACCCTATAGCGAAAATCTCTCCAAAAAAAAAAAAAAATGTAATCCAAGAAGTTAACCTAGAAAGACTACCTATCATATCAACTCCATGACATTCTGAGAATGAAAAAACTGTGGAAACAGTAAACAGATCAAGGAGAAAAGAATGATAGTTGCAACACAAAGGCTTACTAAAGTAGTGAAAATATTCTGTATGATACTGTTACAGTGGACACATGTATAAATTTGTCAAAACCCATAGAATGCACAATACCAAGAGTTAACCCTAATGTAAACCACGGTCTTTGAGTAATAATGATGCGTCACTATAGGTTTCACCAATTAGAAATGTTTATTTTAGGGGCCAGTAAGTGGTATGGTGGTTAAGGCTCTGGACTCCCACATGGCTAACTGCAGTCTGAATCCTGGACCTGGTGGCTTGCCTTCTCACTTTCTCTCATTCTCATGAGTGTACATTCCCTATAGCATTTTTAAAGGATAGTAATAAATTAATTAAATAAATATTTTTTTAAAAAGGAAAAGAAATGTACCATTCTGCTATGAGATATTGATCATGGGGGAGACTGGGCATGAGGTAGGGAAGAAAGTATATGGAAACTTTCTATCCAACTTTACTATGATTCTAAAATTGCTTTAAAAGATAAAGTCTGTTTTAAAAGGAACTCTTAAGAATGTAACCCAACAATAATTACTAGTAAAAGCTGCATAACTATTGTTTGCTTTCTTTGGACAGTGACAGATAGAAACAGACAAGATGATTTTCCACAAGTCTTTTACTATAGAGAAGATACATGTGGACCAAGATGTCAAGGCTCACGTTCATCAAATTCTATGCTTTGCCAGTTACTTGTTTCTCCTGTCCTACACCTGGCCCACTTTGAGCACCTCAGCAGATACCTCCTTTCCACTCCCTGCTAGCAGGAACAAAAAGGTTCAGACCAAACATCACAGTTGGCAAAGTCTAGGAAAGGTTGGCACCATTCAAGCCACCTCTGTGAGGGCAATGCCCAAAGGACCCCTATTCTCCCAGGCTTAATTCAAAGTCAAAGTTGTTTTAAGACAATAGAAATGAAACTTGAAGAAGCAGTATCATAGCAGAAGGGCCTGAAGTCCTTAGATACCAGTTTGGGGCTCTCTGCAGCAGCTTTGCCTTGGCTGAAGCAGGAGTTGGAGGCCCTTGAGAGCCAATTAGAGAAGGAAGTCAGACTGAGGAGGGAAAAGTGATTCCAGCAACTTCCAATTAAAAGTGAGTCAATCCACAACACCTGAGGGATGCTGACTCAAAACATTGCATCAGCCAAGTTCCAGTACCAACTCCCTGGACGTGAAGAAGGCGCAAGGAGGAGGGAGACAGAGATGCCACACACTCTGGCAAGCATCCACATACTAACCCAAGCTTCCACTTACTATCCTTAACACCTGCCAATTACAGTGCAAGTGGTCTCTCTTGATTAGCCATGTATAAACCTCCAGCATGCTATGAAAGAGACAGGACATGTGAGAAACATACCCTACAGAGTCAGCCAGCGGGCTGCTAACACAACAGCCCTGCCACCAATTCAGGAACACTCGTACATCAAATTATATGTAAATCATTGTCTTTTGCATAGAATAATAAACTTTTCATGACTCCCCTCCCCTTCATCCTGTATTTGTAAACTCTCTGATGATTGTTAAAGCATTTACACAAGCACTACCTGATTTTCAGAGAATCACTGCGGGTTTTGCCACGTACATATTAGTATTTCTTTCTTTTTTTTTTTTAATAGGTTTTTCGCTATAGGGCATGGCGCTCACCAGAAAGATAGAGAGACAGAAAGCAAGAAATCACCCCTCAGGGGGGATAGCCATGCCACAGTCCCTTCTCCTCCATTCTCCTCTTGGGATCTTGGGCACACACACACATGCACCCAGCATGAGTTTAAGCCACCGGATCTAGGACTCAAATGTTGGTCAGCTACATACAAGTCCATCAACATAGTCATTAAGCCTACAGATGATCCCATATTAGTATTTCTTTCTAGAAATTTAAAGAAGTTAATATTGAAGTTCAAGAGATTTGCCTAAGATCACACAGGCAGTATTATCGTGTATTTTAAAGGAATATAGCACTATGTTTATATATGAGAATCTCTGGAGAGAAAAAAAGAAAATGGGATAATTACACTAGTGAGGAAACTAGGAATCAGGGGTGGAAATGAAACTCTCTTTTTTTTTAATACCTCTCAATTTTATACCTTTATACATAACTTCCTGAAATTATATTAAAAAAGAAATGACAATAAAGGAGCAGAAAAACATACAAAATTTTTTCCCACTGTACAACCACCTCCCATAAGGGTAAGAGGCAAGAATAGTTTTCTTTCTCCTCCATCTTACATATACCCCATTCCATTACCTCCATTCAAATACACTGAGGGGTTATCAGAAGGTTTATGTAAGGGACCAGCAGGTGGTTAAGGCACTGTTCTCTCACATGGCTGACTGTCATTTGAGTCCCAGACCTGTTGGCTTGCTTTCTAATTTTCCCTCCCTCTCTCTGTCTCTCTCTCTGTCCCTGTCTGGTGAAAGAACAAGAAAGGAAGAAAGAAAAAGAAAGAAAGAAAGAAAGAAAGAAAGAAAGAGAGAGAGAGAGAGAGAGAGAGAGAGAGAGAGAGAAAAGGAAAAAGGAAAGGAAAAAGGAAAGGAAAAAGGAAAGGAAAAAGGAAAGGAAAAAGGAAAAGAAAGAAAGAAAGGGAAAGGAAAGGAAAAAGGAAAGGAAAAAGGAAAGGAAAAAGGAAAGGAAAAAGGAAAGGAAAGGAAGAAAGAAAGAAAGAAAGGAGGGAGGAAGAGAAAGAAGGAAAGAAAGGAGAAAGAAAGAAAGAAGAAAGAAAGAAGAAAAATAAAATAATTCTAAAAGAATTTAGTTAAAAAAATACTTTTGCACCAAAATAAACTCATACTTCAATTCTATTTTTCTGGAAACTTTTTAAAGTCCCCTGTACATGTGCACTTCTCTATGAGAACTGTCCCATGGTTGGCTGTTTTATGAAAATCTGTCAACAGCTGAAAACATGGTGAAAACCAACCATGCCATAAGAAAATAGAAAATGTGAATTCTGGCTTGTGGGTGGAATGATCCTAAATCAGAGCCTATTATTAGAGACAGGCAAGTAATTAAAATACAGTGTCATAAATGCTCTGTAAGTGTAGACGTGTACATCAAAATCTACCTAAAGGGAGACAAGCAGATGGCCTAATGGTTTCGTAGCCGGACTCGCACGTAGTCAACTGAGGTTCAAGTCCCAGACCTGGTGGTTTAAAATTCATGCCAGACACATGTGCACGCATGTGCAAAATTCTGAAAGGAGAATGAAGAAGGGATCCCAGAGTGGCCATCCCCCCAGGGGGTGATTTCTCCCTTTCTACCTGTCTCTCTGTCTCTCTGGCGAGAACATGAGCCCTGTACCAAAAATCTCTCTAAAATAAATAAATAAATAAATCTACCTAAAGTACAGCTCAGTATTTCCAGCAACCACTTTTGTTATAAAGTGGGGCCATTACAACCTATCTTGTCGGACTGTTGTGAGGATTAAATAAGCTAACACAGACCCAGCACGTGGTATAGGACCAACAGAGAGAAAACACTCACTTGCGGTGAAATTCCAGCTGCACAAGAGCTGGAGTTTGCACCCAGGCATACTGACTCAGAGCCTAAACGCATCATCGTGCTAATCTACTTTCTGTCTCAGAAGTGGGCTGTGCTGCCAACAGTTTCGGCTTTCTTGAATCCAAATCTGATCATATTATTTCCTTGTTTTAAAATCCTCTGCAATTCTGGGACCAGCAGTTGGCATAATGGCTATGTCGCTGGATTCCCATGTAGTTGACTGTGGTTCGAGTCCTGGACCTGGTGGCTTAAACTCACACAGGGCGCGTGTGCGTGCGTGCCCAAGATCCCGAGAAAAGAATGGAGGAGAAGGGATTGCGACATTGCCATCCCCCCTGGGGGTGATTTCTCGCTTTCTGTCTCTCTGTCTTTCTGGTGAGCGCACCGCCCTATTACAAAAACCTCTCAAAAAAAAAAAAGAAAAAGAAAACAATTTCTGTAATTCTACAATTCCAGTACAACACCCCGTTTACATAGCCACAGCCTTAATGTTTTGGTTTATTTATCTACAATACTTAATTTCTGCCCTCTTGTCCTTATAATTCTAACACAAGATTCACCCATTACGTTTTCAATGTCTAGAAATTCCCACGCTCTTTCATATCTCAGTACTCTTGCACTGCTGATTCCTTCTGCTTAAAATATGTTGCCCTCATTTCTGGAGAACCCCTAATTATCCTTTGAGTTTCAGTTGAATCATTATCTATTTTTATAGTCATTCTGAGCATAACTATGGTCTACCCAATATAGAAAAAACTTAATTTACCTATTTCTTTCTTTCATTTTTTTTTCTTTTTTAATTTGTAGAGGGCACTCGCACTCACCAGAAAGAGCCAAAGAAAGAGAGAGGGAAAGTGAGAAAGCACTTCTTCCTGGCAGGGATAGCCTTCCACAATCCCTTCTCCTCTCTGGATTTTGAGCACACATGCACATGCACCCAGCATATTTTTCAAGCCACCAGGTCCAGGACTCAAACTGCACAGTTAGCCAGATGGGATGCAGTAGTGTTAGCCACCACATCACAGCTGGCCCTCTCTTTCCTCCATGAGTAAGAGAAAGAGAGACGGTGACCCCAACAGTCTTGATGCCATGATTCACCCTCACGTTTAGCCAGCCACAGATCATAGACACATGCCCAGCATGCTCGAATGGTCTCCATGTGGGTGGTTCTCGCAGTGTCACATTTGTCCTGCTGCACCACGCTCTGTCCCTAAACTGTATTTAAGTTACTTGCCTATTTCCTGCAAGGCTGTAAGCTTTATGAAGGTATTCATCCTTGAGATTATAGCTCCTAGTTCAGCACCTGATACGAGTGCTCAATAAAAGAATATAAAACTAATGATTAGACTTTGAAATGTATGTACTTACGCTGAAGAACAACTACCAGAGCAGGAGCCCTGTTCTATAGGCTCTTCAAGTCAATAGAATAAAGTTTCAAAATCATTATTATTCTGCATATGTTGGCACGCTCTATATTAGTTTCATTTATTCTGTTTTCCAAACCCACAATCTATCCAGCCAGTCAGCCATTTGTTACTGAGTCAGGCATGTCTTACAGTTAGAGATGTATGTATATGTAGAACTCAAAGACAAGGATGAATTTCTTCCTTTCCTTAAAGAGTTCAAATCATATGAAGAAGTAATTATCATATAAAAACACATGTACTGTACAGAATGTACAAAGTAATACCTCATTTCTTAAACATATCTCCTAAATTATTTTTTTCTGTAATACAGTTTCCTCAGTTTGGAATGCTCTCTTGTACATTTCACACCAAATTCTCAAGTAATTAATAAGTGCTTTATTTTAAAAGATCCTCAAAGTTATGAAGAGATGCAAGTTTAAAACAATTAAGTATCATATTCTCTATAAGATATAAAAATCATACCCCAGGTCATGAACAGGTGCTATTCTAACAGCTGAGAGAACTATGAACTACTATATAAATCCCTTAAGAAATGCAACATCTATCAAATGAATCATTTCATTTCACATTTGCCCAATAGAAAAGCACTCACAAGCACACAAAAATATGATGGATGTTCATTGCATTTTTCATCATTTTAAAGAATGGAATGACTAAGAAAAAAGAACGATTAAAGAACTGATGGTATGCCCACTAAATGGAATACCATGCAGCCACTTTAAAATAATGTAGTAAATCTGTATTAACCACCATGGAAAGATGGCCACCACATATTAAGAGAAATCAGAGACAGGGCTGGATGGTGGTGCAGCAGTAAGGCACAACCCTCTGCAAGGCTGACCCATGTGGAAGGGCTCCAGGTTTGAGTTCAGAGACCCCCCTGAGGATGCCAGGCATGTGTCCAGAATCCAGGCTGGCTAAGGCTAAGTGTGGATTGTGGTGTTGGGATCCTTTTTAGGGTGTTGTCTCTCTGTTTCTCTTGCTCATGGAAGAAATAAACTTTTAAAAGAAGAGAGAGAGAAAATAAAAGAATCTGAGATAGAGCAGTTACCACAAAATGATATTTCTATATTTCATCAAAGTCTAAAGTATTATAAATCAAGGACACACCATTATTTTTGTGCCTCTAAAAAAGGTAAACTTCTTTAACTTAAATTATAACACAATAATTTAATATCACATAAATTATAAGTTTCATTGTAATTTAACATATTAAAATTTGATTGGAGGTTTAGTTCCTCCTATAATCAATGAAATTTAGGATCTGATATCACCTTCCCTAAACATTTTCCAGACAAAAGAGATCTTCATGTATACAGACCCAGAATTACATATAGGGTTTCCTAGAAGAGGGACTGGCATAATTAGCGATAGAGATGTCAATCAGCACTGTAATTACTCCTAAAGTATACCTTTCCTCATTATACCAAATGTAGAGCCACAGGAATCATAAAGTTGTTACCTAGCTAAAGCTTGACATCTTTATGAGGGCTTTTTTCCCCACTACTAAACGTATTCCATATTACAACACAAATTTCAAATGTAAAGGACAATCAGCAGTAGGGATTTATAATAAAGAAATGTAGAATATATACAAAACCCAGTACTATTCAGCCATAAAAATACAGCTGGATTCCCACATGGCAGCCCCTGGTTCAAGTTCCAGACCCAATGTCTTTTTTCTTTTTTTTTTTTCAGACCCAATATCTTGAAATTCACATCAGGTACATGTAAGTACAAGCCCAAAATCCCAAGAGGAGAATTGAGAAGGGATTGTGGCATGGCCATCCCCATTGGGAGGTGATTTCTCTCTCTCTTTGCCTCTGTCCAGATAACTTTCATGTCCTATGTCAAAACCTAAAAAAAATAAAATAAAAAACAGGAACAATTAGTTACTCCTTAGGGAGATAAAGTATGTACCTACATCAGAGCGTAAAGGAAAGTCCTAATGGGGGACCAGAGCAGCAATGGCTATGTTGCTGGGCTCCCAGGTAGTCAACTGCGGTTCAAGTCCCAAACCCGGAAGCTTAAACTCACGCTGGGCAAGTGTGCGTGCGTGCCCAAAATACTGAGAGGAGAATGGAGGAGAAGGGATTGCGGCGTGGCCATCCCCCCTGGGGGCGTGATTTCTCGCTTTCTATCTCTTTGTCTCTCTGGCAAGCGCACGCACCCTATAGCAAAAACCACTCCAAAAAAAAAAAAAAAAAAAAATAACCGCCCCCCAAAAAAAGGAGTAATGAAGAGAGGGACAAAATGATAAAAATTTCATAAAATGATAAAGGTTAGGTCTTTATGACTTCAGGATCATTAAGAACATTTTTTAAAAATTCCTACAGAGTATGTGTGCTCACCAAAGAGAGAAGACAGAGAGGGAGAAAGCACCCTCACGATGGGGCATGGTCATACTGCAATCTCTTCTCCACTCCCTCATCCTGTCAAGACTTTAGGCACGTAGGGACCAGCAGTTAGCGCAATGGCTATGTCGCTGGACTCCCACGCAGTTGACCGTCGTTCGAGTCCCGGACCCGGTGGCTTAAACTCTTGCCGGGCACATGTGCATGCATGCCCAAGATCCCAAGAGGAGAATGGAGGAGAAGGGATTGTGGTATGGCCATCTCCCCTGGGTAGTGATTTCTCGCTTTCTGTCTCTCTGTCTCTCTCTGTCTGTCTGGCGAGCGCATGTGCCCTATAGCAAAAACCTCTCAAAAAAAAAAAAAGAAAAGAAAAAAGACTTTAGGCATGTATACACACATGCCTGGAGTGAATGGAGGGCCATCAGGACATCAGAATAGCAACTGGCCACATGGGATCTGACTTCATTAACAACTAGGCCACAGGGCCAACCCTGCAAAGAACTTAAGCACAGAAAACACGACCCTAAAATATTAAATTCAATAACACAAATTAAGAACTTCTGTTCAGTTAAAGATCCAATACAGTAAACAGTCAAGCCAAAAACTGTTAGATGTAGAGCCAGCAGGTAACATGGTGTTTAGGGCACTGGAGTTCAAGTCCTAGACCCGGTAACTAGCGTTCTCTCTCTCTCTCTCTCTCTCTCTCTCTTGTCAAATTGAAGAAGAATGATAATAAATAAGATTAAACAAAATTTTTTTTTCAAAAAAGATGTTTTCAGAACATAAACTACAAAAGATTAGTACATGGATATATTGAGTTGTCTGAAAAGTCATGACATATTTTTTCGGTTTTTCTATACAAACATTGCATCATGACTTTTCCAACAACCCAATATAAATAAGTCCTACAACTCAATTTGAAATCCAGCACAGAAGTGGGCAAAGACATAAACACCATTTACCAAGAAAATTGGTGACTCAGATATATAAAAAGATGCTCAAGCCTATTCATAGTCATAAACACACAAATTAAGGCTACAATGAGTTATCATTCAAACCTACATTTTCCATACTACAAGATAAGGCAACACCAAGCACAGAAAAGGATGGTGAGCATTAAGAAAGCTCATCCATTAATCTAAATATAAATCGGTATAAGAAGGAAGGGACCAGCAGATTGCATAATGATTACATCACTGGACTCTCATGTAGTAGACTGTGTTCAATTCCTGGACCCAGTGGCTTAAACTCATGCTGGGCACATGTGCATGTGTGTGTGCCCAAGATCCCGAGAGGAGAATGGAGGAGAGGGAACTGCAGCACAGCCCTCCCTCCAGGGGATGATTTCATGCTGTCTGTCTCTGTCTATCTTTCCAGTGAGCGCACGTACCCTATAGCAAAAAAAAAAAAAATCTCTCTTAAAAAAAAAAAAACACTTCAGAAATGTTTGATATTTCTTTTTTTTTTTTATTATTATTATAAATTTTTTTTTCTTTTCTCATCACAACACACATATGAATTTTCCATCCAAAATACACTGTGCATTGGCTCAATCAAGCACATCAACATATATGTTCTCAGCAAATGATTTCCCAATTTTTGTGTCCTGCATACCTTGCCTTTTGTTTTGCCATCCTAGGTTCCCCATCCCCACCCTCTGCCATGTCCCGTCATCCTCCTCCATTGTCCCTAACATTCATGATTGCCCTCAATGCCTTCCGCCCCCCCCATTCAATTGTTCTACCAATGAACTCAATTAGTCTAAGTATATCCACTAGCTAGCACAGCTGACATATCCTTACACATGTATCCAAATCTGATCCTAGGCATAAACCCCAGGGAGTAGAATGAACATATTATAAAGTAGACCCCAGTTGTGTCCATACAACTCTCTTCAGTCATCAAATGTGCATTTTTTTTTCCTCCTGCTTATTACTTTTTTTATATTAAATTATATTGCCTAACACTCATTCCCTGAGTATCATCACAACACACCAAGTGTAGTTTCCCATCTAGGATAAACTACATAGTGTCTTAATCAAGCATGTCGTCACCAATACTGTTCCATTTCTACTTTCATACATATAAATATGTTTTTTATCCTATGTTTGACCCTCAGCCCTTTCCCCCTCTCCCAATTACTCTATCTCTGCTATAGACAGCTATCCTCCAGAGGGGTCATTGAAAATGCGATACCTGCGAGTAGAGGGAGAGGGGCCAGGAGTCCAAAGTTTTTAACAATAGGGAAAATAGATTCCATTCAAGGTTGGATCAAGTGTGGGTCTCGTGCAGTTCCGCAACTGTAGGTGAGTCTCCATGGAATACAGTTTCAGGAAAGCAGTTCTGGTAAGCAGAGTTGACCATCAGTTGATGTGGCACAGCGGCCATCTTGTGGTTAGCAGGAGTGGTGTTGTGGAGGTCTGCAGCGTGACTTATCCTCGGGTGTCTGGCTTCCCTAAGAATGGCAGGGTAGTTCCTGTTCTTGCCTGAGGTAATGCAGGGCTGGTATCCATCATCTCCTCACTGTCCATAGGTAGATAAAATCCTTCTCTACAGTGTATTTCTCAGTTGGTTTAAGGCAGTTAAAGGTTCTTTCTGTTGCTTATAGTTGCAAGTTCTTAATCCTTCTCTTCAGCTTCAGCT
>NW_006201235.1:207923-218900 GCF_000334495.1 Tupaia belangeri chinensis
GCGGGGGCCTTCTTTCGTTGGCGGGCGCCGCCGCTCCGGGGGCATGAGCTCCCGCGCCCCGCGCCGCTTCCGCCGGGCGCCCCGTGCGGCTTCCAGAAATGTTTGATATTTCTTAGGACCAGCAGTTAGCGTAATGGCTATGTCGTTGAACTCCCATGTAGTTGACTGTGGTTCGAGTCCCGGACCCAGTGGCTTAAACTCATGCCGGGTGCGTGTGCATGCGTGCCCAAGATCCCAAGAGGAGAATGGAGGAGAAGGGATCGTGGCGTGGCCATTCCCCCCCTGGGGAATGATTTCTCGCTTTCTATCTCTCTGTCTCTCTCTTTCTGGCGAGTGCAGGCACCCTATAGTATATAAAAAACTCTCCAAAAAAAAGAAATGTTTGATATTTCTTAAGAAAGTTGAACTACTCTATGACCCAGCAATTCCATTCTTATGTCAATATCTGAAACAGTGTTTCTCAAACTGCAATGTACATCAACATTACCTGGAGGATTGGTTAAGCATAGATTGCTAAACTTTTCACCAGAATTTTGGATTCAATAAGTCTAGGCAGGAACCTGAGAATTTGTATCTTTAAGAAGTTCCAGGGGATCCTGATGCTATTGCTCTAGGGACTACTCTTGAAGAACCATTGCTATAAAGGAAACATTTGCACACATATATCAGGACATGTGTAAGAATATTAATGTAGTCTTAATAGCCAAAAAAAAAAAAACTTAAATATCCTTGAACAGTAAGTTGAGTAAATGGTGGCATAATCAAATAATGAGATATCATATAGGATTATATAGATATAAAAAAATGAGATCAAGGAGTGGCATAATGGCCTTACACGTTATCAGTGATGTTCTGTTTTTTTTAACCAGGCAGATATTTCATGGGTATTCTAATTATTCTTTTTTTTTGGGGGGGGGGGTAGGTTTTCGCTATAGGGTGTGTGCGCTCGCCAGACAGAGAGAGACAGAGAGACAGAAAGCGAGAAATCACCCCCCAGAGGGGATGGTCACGCCGCAGTCCCTTCTCCTCCATTCTCCTCTCGGGGTCTTGGGCACGCATGCACATGCGCCCGGCGTTGAGTTTAAGCCACCGGGTCCGGGACGCGAACTGCGGTCAACTACGTGGGAGTCCAGCGACATAGCCATTACGCTAACTGCCGGTTCCCTATGGGTATTCTAATTATTCTTTAAGCATACATATATTCTGCATATTGTTATACTGTGTCTCTCTAGTTACCATCTACTCGTCCTTTTGTCAGTCTGGCCTTACACAGAATATGTCCAAACATTTCAAGACTTGAGTAAGGGACCAGCAGTTAGCGTAATGGCTATGTCGCTGGACTCCCACATAGTCGACTGTGGTTCGGGTTCTGGACCCGGTGGCTTAAATTCACACCAGGCGCGTGTGTGTGCGTGCCTAAGAACCCGAGAGGAGAATGGAGCAGGGATTGCAGCATGGCCATCCCCTCTGGGGGGTGACTTCTCGCTTTCTGTCTCTCTCTGTCTGTCTGGTGAGCTCACGTGCCCTATAGCAAAAACCTCTCCAAAAAAAAAAAAAATGACTTGAGTAAAAGGGGACATTATTGAGTGTTGTATCTTTAGTGCCTCTAACACTCAGACACCACTACCCAGACCCTCCTCAGTTGCTTTGAGCCATTGCTCAAGATATTTTTACACCCTCAAGTAGCCTTTCCTGCCAACTCTGCACTGTGTGTACAAGATGGCAGCCCCCATGCTGAACAGGAGGCTGAGGTGACTACTTAGTCTTTTTGCCTTCAGAGGTGCCCACAGACTGCAGGTTCCTATATAGACTCTGTAACAAGCCCCTCTGAGATAGCCTTTGCCCCCCAGTTCCCATTTCAACTTATGAAGGTGAACCCTTGAAATATATGTACTCAGAAGAATACCAGAACCCCTGTGGTTCTCGTCCTGTCTGGACTGACTACCATCACAACCACAAAGGTAATATACCCCCACAGCAGACTTGAAAGATGTGCTTTAGAGGGACAAGTTGCTGGGAATCCCTGCCCCACCTGCCAAGATCACAAGTTGCACATCGACTTTAGGAACGTGAAGCTGCGGGAGGACTTTGTGCCCACACCAGGGTCATCTTCCATGCTCCATATACAGGGGTCCGTATGAAACAACACAAGAGTTGACCCAGGCCATCCAGAAAGCCAGGGATCAGTCTCCTCAGTTTCCACATTGCCAGGTTGAACCCCAGGACCTTGACTTCAGTACTTCTCATGGAACTGTGAGTGCTACTCCACCGGCCCCCACCCTGGTTTCAGGTGACCTCTGGTACCAGCTGGAAGCAGTCACCAGAGAGAACTGTTCTGCCTTCGCCAGCTCTGTCAGGACCATCTCCGAGAGGAGTGACCCCACACCACCAGCTGAAACCTCCTCTCCTGAGCATATGGGTCAGAGTGTCCTGTAAGAACGTAGACAGGGAAGGGAGCCTAAGGATTAGGAGATAGAGCCTAGGACGGGATGTTACCCTCGAGAGTTGTGTGTTTTGTGACCAGTGGCAGACTCGGGAAGAAAATGGTTGTTAAATACAACTGAGACTGAGAGAGGTCAGTATAGATACATATGGGAGACCCCCAACCCCTAAATACTGTAAACAGATGGCCTAAATATTGTCTGCTGTCTCAGACTTCTGCCAACTCAGCTCTTCCACAATAAAGTTGTACCTCCTGTCAAAAAAAAAAAAAAGTACTTTTACACCCTCATGAAATCCTAATCACTATTCTATGACTAGAGGCCTCAAAATCAACATCTAAAATTGAATTCAAGACGGAATGCATGATCTGGAAGACATGCTATATTAAAAACTCTTTCTGGAGACCAGCAGGTGGCATGGAAGTTCAGGTGGCTGAATCCCACATAGCCAACTCCAGTTTGAATCCCAGACTCGGCTTAAAAATCATGCCAGGCACATGTATGTGCCTGAGAGGACAATGGAGAGAAAGAGTGGTGTAACCATTCCCCCGGGGACTTTCCTTCTCTCTCTCTCTCTCTCTCTCTACTTCTCTCCAGAGAGCACATGTGTCTATAGCAAAAAATAAAATAAAAAATCTAAACTAGGGCCAGCAGTGGCATGGTGGTTAAGGCACCGGATTCCTACACGGCCGACTGGTTCAAGTCCCAGACCCAGCAGCTTAAAACTCATACCAGGCGAGTGTGCATGCATACCCAAAATCCTAAGAGAATAGAGAAAGGACTGTGGCATGGCCATCGAATCTGGGAGATTTCTTGTCTTCTCACTCTCCATCTTACTCAGTCTCTCTGGCAAGCACATAGGCCCTATAACAAAAATACTCTCTTGAAAAAAAAAAAAAAAACTAAACTAAAAAAACCTCTCTGGCTACTACAAGTTACTTGTTGCAGCCCAAGAGTGTTCTTGGTACTGTAACACTGGTCACTCAAACTGATTTTATCTTTTCTTAGATTCCTGACAATTTTCATACATGATGTTGAACATATACCTGAAAAAGGTAGTCTTTTGGTCCAAAAGAACGGACTTCAAGATTTAATCTTGTTAGACCCAGCCTTTATAACTTCTCTAGATGGATGACAGAAGACAAATAAATCTGACTGACTTATTCTGTAATCCAGTCTCTGAGGTGTACTCTGCAGCTTCCATTCTTTATCAAATTAATGTGTCATCTGGGGGGTCAGCAGATGGCATAATGGCTACATTGCTGGACTCCCATGTAATCGACCACTGTTCGAGTCCCGGACCCAGTGGCTTAAACTCACGCAGAGCACACATGCGTGTGTGCCCAAGATCCCAAGAGAATAGAGGAGACGGAATTGCAGCATGGCCATCCCCCGGGGGAGTGATTTCTTGCTTTCTGTCTCTCAGTCTGTCTTTATGACGAGTGCATGCACCCTATAGCAAAAACCTCTCCAAAAAAAAAAAAAAAAACCCCCCCAAAAAAAAAAAAAAAAAAAAACTTAATGAGTCATCAATGACAATCAAGTAACTGATAAAGAACTGGATCAAGCACAGATGTGAGTCATATAATTGTAAGTCTTCCAAATTTATCTGTATACATTAATGTATTATAGTCACTCAATTGGTCATTCTCACTCATATTTCATTTTTCCATAAGAATATTAAGAAAAACTGGGAACCAGCAGTTAGCGTAATGGCTATGTCGCTGGACTCCCACGTAGTCGACCACAGTTTGCGTCTCAGACCCAGTGGCTTAAAACTCACGCTGGGCGCGTGTGCGTGTGTGCCCAAGATCCCAAGAGGAGAATGGAGGAAAAGGGACTGCGGCATGACCATCCCCCCGGGGGGTGATTTCTCATTTTCTGTCTCTATGTCTCTCTCTGTCTGTCTGGCGAGCGCACATGCCCTATAGTGAAAACCTCTCAAAAAAAAAAAGAATATTAAGAAAAACACTCATAAAATGTATCATTGGCATCAACAGAAACTAAATACCTAGCTCTCTGGTCTTTCAGCCTGGCAACGCTACTACAATAGCGTTACTCATAATCTTGGACCATGAAAGGACCACCTCAAGGGATGACAGAATGAGAAAATGGAAGGAAACTGGCCTCCAGCAACTTTGTAGAGCTGCCATTCCTGTCTCAATCTATCTACTGCCAGAATTTTCTTAACTTGGACAGAAGAATACCATTCCAATGGATTAAACCAATAGATTCAAGTGATCCTAAAACCAAGAATCTAATCTTGGAGCGAATGAAGCAGACCAACTTCAGGGTATTTTTTTTTTTCCAAACAAATTTAATTCCATTCCAGCCCCAAAGAAGGGGAAGAACCTAAATTTTAAAAATAAAAATTGCTCAAAAAACAAGCCATTAAAAAATTAAGCCCCCTCCCTTACAATAAATATTGAACTGATATATACATCTGAGGCTCAGGAAGGAGGCAAGTACAGGAACCTTGGGGACTCTGTCCCAAGGCAAGATCCTGATACGTCTACCAATTCCATGCTCTTTGCTTAAAACACAGAGAGCAGTGAAAGAGGTAGGAGAGATATACAATGGGAGTGTATGGCCTTGGACAGAGCTGGAACGAGTCGATGGGTGAGAGAAGAGAGACACAAATTGTCTTACAGGGCAGGGAAAGGGGAACTCTTCATTTAAAACACCACTCCTCCATCTCAGTTGAGTCACTGGATGTGTGGCTGGTCCAGCTGCCAAGCGCCCTGAGCTTATCTCCTTGCCTCTACTCCCTCTTTAGCATGCAAGGCAGGGAAGGTCATTCACACTGTGGCCGCGATGCCACGGTGGCGGCAGCCTGGCTGCTGGAGCCTTGAGGCTTCCCATTCACCACTAGCAGGAGCGGCGTCTCCACACGAACACTGGAAAATGAATAGTCCTAGAAAAGACACACAGGCAGAAGTTCATTAGAGATCCTAAAATGAAAAAAACTCCAGCAGGGGAAGATACCATCTGTGACTCTCCTCTACCCCATGTATACGTGTACCTCTTATCTCCACCTCATAATAGACAAAAGTGAGCTAGCAAAGGGGAAGGACTTTTCCCTAAGTTTTCAATCTTCAGAAGGAAGATCTGGGACAGGAAGGATACTAGTAGTGTCATTACAAGAATGAGACAGTTCTCTGATTCACAAAAGGATGCTACCAGTTTTCACAGAATCTGCCTTTTCCAGTGTTTCTTGACAATTAACTAGATATGCATAGCACCAGACAGAGTCGGTGTGAAAATCTAAGAAACTCTTAGTCCAAGTGTTTGTAAGGCCCTAAATTAATCTGCCAAAATGAAGTTATTTTTCTCTTTTACAGAGAAGAAAGGAAACAGAATGTGCAACACAATGTAGCAATTTTCCTAATAACAAAAAAGATTAGCAGTGAGTTTACCAGCTGGAATGTATTTAAGTTGCAAAATATTTTGAAAGATCTTCCATCCAAAAATATTGTTCCACTAGGAGGGAGAAGGAGGTTCTTTTAAGCAGAAAATAAAGAGTTCTCATAAGATAATTTTTTAAAGCTCCGAATAGGAACATAGGCAAGTGACAAAAAAGACGATTTAAGGGGCCAGCAGGTGGTGTGGTAATTGAGGCACTGGAATTCCCAAATGGCCGACCATGGTTTGAGTCCTGGGTGGCTTGCTTGCTCACTCACTCTCCCCCGCCCCCCGGCAAAACTCATGTGAAAAACAATAATAATAATAAATAAATAAAATAAATAACTCTTTTAAAAAAAAAAAAAAGATAAAGCCAGCAGGTGGTATAGTGGTTAAGGCACTAGACTCCCACATGACCAACCATGGTTTGAGTCTTGGACCTGGCAGCTTCAAACTCATCAGGCACATGTGTATGCATGTCCAACTCAGGGGTAGAATGGAGGAGGGACTGTAGCATGGCCATCCCCTCTAGGGGAGACTCTCTGACTTTCCCTCTCCCTATCTCTCTTCTGTCTCTCTCTGGCAAACGCACACAGTCTATAGCAAAACCTTAAAAATAAATAAGAAAATAAATAAAAAGCCAACAAACCTAAGAAACCAATTATAACAGGACTGAAGCTATATTTTTCATGTAAAATTGGCAAATTATTTTTTAAAGGTTTCTACCCAGAGTTGAAAACTACAGGGAAATAATTATGTTCACTGTTGGTAATAAAAACTAACTGGTACAGGGCCTGCAGGAGGCGTGGAGGTTAAGGCACTATATCCCATATGGTTGACTACGAGGTTCAAGTCCTATACCTGGTGGCTTGAAAATCACACCAGGTGTGTGTGCATGTGTCCCCAAAGTTCCAAGAGACAGGAGGAAAAAGTACTGGGACATGGGCCATCTCCCTGCGGAGTGATTTCACACTTTGTCTCTCTCTCTCTCTCTTTCTCTCTCTCTCTGTTTCTGGTGAGCACACATTCTCTAAAACAAAACCTTAGAAAAAAAAACTAACTGGTAAAATCTTTCAAAAAATAATTTGGCAATATACATCAAAAGCTTTAGAATTCTGTATTCCCTTTTGACCTAGTACTTCACATTAGAAATTCATTTAAGGACATAACATGGATACAGGCAAAAATATTCACTATAGTACTTTTATAATAGGGAAAAATTAGAAATAATCTAGATGTAGGTTGATCAAACTTTTTCTGTAAAGGGCCAGACAGCAAATATTTTAAGCTTTATGGGTCCTTTGGTCTCTGTTACAGAATAATTCACCTCTGACACTGTAGTGCAGAAGTAGCCACAGATAAGGGTAAAAAATTAATGTTGCAGTGGTCCAATAAAACATTATTTATGAACACTAAAATTTGAATTTCTAGGGACCAGCAGTTAGCGTAATGGCTATGTCGCTGGATTCCCATGTAGTCAACCGCGGTTCGCGTCCTGGACCTGTTGGCTTTAAACTCACGCCGGGCACATGTGCATGTGTGCCCAAGATCCCGAGAGGAGAATGGAGAAGGGATTGTGGTGTGGCCATCCCCCCGGGGGGTGATTTCTCACTTTCTGTCTCTCTGTCTCTGTCTGTCTGGCGAGTGCACGCACTCTATGGCAAAAACCTCTCCAAAAAAAAATCTTAAAAAAAAAAATTTGAATTTCTATGTATCATGAAATAATATTTTTCAGTTTTTTTCATTTACATACAGGTAAACCACTTTTAGCTCACAGGCCATACAAAAACAGTGAGGGGTCAGCAGGTAGTATGGTGGTTAAGGTACTGGACTCCCACATAGCTGACTGTGGTTTGAATCTTGAACCTGGAGACTTGCTTTCTCACTTTCCTTTTCTCTCTTTCTGTCTCTCTCTGGTCAAATTAAAAAGTAAATAAAATAGAATAAATAATTATATAATAAATAATAATTTTATAAATAATTTTAAAATAACAGACAGCAAAATTTTCTCAATGGTCCATAATTTTTTAACCACTGATCTAAATGGTAAAAAAAGGGGAACCAGCAGTTAGCGTAATGGCTATGTCGCTGGACTCCCACGTAGTCGACCGCGGTACGCGTCCCGGACCCGATGGCTTAAAACTCATGCCGGGTGCATGTGCGTGCATGCCCAAGATCCCGAGAGGAGAATGGAGGAGAAGGGATTGCGGCGTGACCATCCCTCCTGGGGGGTGATTTCTCACTTTCTGTCTCTATGTCTCTCTCTGTCTGGTGAGCACGCGCCCTATAACAAAAACCTCTCCAAAAAAATAAATAAATAAATGGTAAAAAAAAAAGTAGTAAAATATGTACTCTTACAAGATCTTTGTAAGAATTTTTAGTGAGGCAATGTAGGCTGTAAAACTCAGCACAGTGTCAAATGTTCAGTTCAGTGTTCAATAAATGTAAACTACCATCACCACATTCATAACTACTACTAGGTGTCAATTCAAAACAATGTGGTAGAATACATAAAAACATGAGAAACATTCACAAATATTTGTATATATTATCTCACTCGTGATTAAAAATATCCACGAGGGTCAGCCAGTGGCATAGTGAAAGCAGCTAAATTCTACAAGGCCCGCTGCACATTCTGAGTTACTGATCTAGTGGCTTGAAAACACTCTGGGTACGTGTGTGTGTATGTTTTAAGTCCTGAGAGATGGGACAGATGGAAGAGAGGGGATTACAGCGTAACCACTCCCTTGGTAGGTGCTTTCTTATTCTCTCTCTCTCTATGTGTGTGTGTGTGTGTGTGTGTGTGTGTGTGTGTGTGTATCTGTCTCCAGCAAGCACGCATGCCCTCTAATAAATTTTTTAAACACACACACACAAATATGTGTGCATTTATCTATGAAAAGGAAAAAGATTAGAGATAATGTACACCAAACTGTCAATAGTAGTGGTATTTAAGTAATAACATTTCAGAGCTTATTTTTTATTTCTCTTTGCTTAGCAGTTTCCTTTTTTAGTAAAACAAAAAAAGGGTGTGTAGGGGCCAGCAGATGGCATAGTAGTTAAGGTGCCGGACTCCTACATGGCCAACCACAGTTTAAGTCTCAGACCTGGCGGCTTGCTTTCTCACTTTCCCTCTCTCTCTGTCTCTCTCAGGTGAGTGCACATGTCCTGTAGCAAATTTTAAAATAATAATAATAATAGTGATGATGATAAATAAGGGGCCAGCAGGTGGTGTGGTGATTAAGGCACTGGACTCTCACATGGTTGACCATGGTTTGAGTCCTGGACCTGCTTTCTCACTGTCCCTCTGTCTTTATTTTTTAATCTGCCCCTCTCTGGTCAGATTAAAAAATAATAAACAAGTAACTCTTTTTTAAAAAAGATAAATAAAATTAAATATTTTATATGTATAAAATATACTTTTATAAATATATTACATACACAAACACAGACACATACACATTACTTTTATACCTATTTTATACAGAGATAAACTTGCCTCCACTTTCAGAGCCTTTGAGTTAGAAAAGAATGCTAGCCATAACTTACCTTTCCCTTGTGCTTAATTTGGTGAAGCCGAAGGTTGGGCTCAGGGATGGCTACAGAGTCCCCAATGAGCACTCCCCAGCTCTGTACCATATTATACACCATCACTGCATAGCAGGGTCCATCTGAATCTACCAGCCCAAAGGTACTGCCAGGTTAAGAAAGGTTAGAAGAAGAAAAAGGTATGTGGTCAGGAAAAAAGAACTGTAACTTTAAAATACTAGTAAAATGAATAAATGTTTTCTCTTATTTACTTAGAAAATCTATGATGGGTACCATGATACACTATGTACATGTGAGTCCGCATTTGCCTTAAATAGTGTATAGCTTTAGAAAACATGCACAAGACTCATCATCTTTCACATAGCCAGGAACTAAGGACACGTGCACACTGAGACCATTTAACAAATATTAATGATGAACTTGAGTGAAATTTAGTAGCTGACATGTTCCTGGCCTATCAACTATACCAATCACACCTGTAAGCAAACCCTCTAACCGTCACTTCAATTTAGTTTAAGTCTGTAAACTTTCACAGAATTATGTATGTGTAAAGCATTGTGCTTAACAGTAAGAGACCATCCTCTAGCAAAATAAGGCAATAAAAGCATTGTCTACAGTATAATGTGATGGGTGCTAACGTAGCTTTCCTCTTGTGCTGCTGTGTGAATTCAGTGAAGCCCCAGGACAGGCAGTGGGAACTCAGAGAAATCTAACTCAAAATTGGAAAGCAAGGGTTTCCTTGAGGAGGTGATCCTCAAAGTGAATCTTAGGAATGAAAAATCAGCTGGGTTAAATCAGGAAAACTGGAACCAACAGATGGCATAATAGTTATGTCATTGGACTCTCATGTGATCAACCATTTTTGAGTCCCAATACGCTGGGGAATGTGTGCACGAGCCAAAATCCCAGGAGAGGGAACCAACAGTTAGCGTAATGGCTATGTCGCTGGATTCCCACGTAGTCGACCGTGTTTCGTGTCCCAGACCCAGTGGCTTAAAACTCACGCTGGGCGCGTGTGCGTGCGTGCCCAAGATCCCAAGAGGAGAATGGAAGAGAAGGGATTGCAGTGTGACCATCCCCCCTGGGGGGTGATTTCTCGCTTTCTGTCTCTCTGTCTTTCTCTGTCTGTCTGGCGAGCGCACGCGCCCTATAACAGAAAAAAAAAAAAACCCAGGAGAAAGGACTGCGACATGGCCGTCCCCCCTGGGGAGTGATTTCTCACTTTCTGTCTCTCTGGTAAGCATACATGTGGTATAGCAAAAGTATTTCTAAAGAAAAGGAAAAATAAAACTAGGGGCTGGATGGTGGTAAAAAACAACAACACTCTGTGAGAGTTGCAAACCTTTCTTGTGCCCATAATCCAGCAGCTAGAGACCCTGTCAGGAGTACTGTATTTCTGTCTCTCTCATTCATGGAATAAATAAATAAGCTTGAAAAAAAAAAACAGAAAAATTAATCTTCCATAGCAATAAATCATCTGGGAGATGGGAATGAAGACTAACCTAGAAGCAGCATAAAGAAATGTCCTGGGGGACTGGCAGGGGGTGTGGGGGTTAAGGCGCCGGGCACGCACCCACAGCGGACC
>NW_006201235.1:218946-220342 GCF_000334495.1 Tupaia belangeri chinensis
CTCTCTCTCTCTCTCTCGCTCTCTGTGTGTGTCTCTCTATGGTCAAATTAAAAATAAATGAATGAATAAAATTAAATAATTCTTATAAAAAAAAAAAAGAAAGAAAGAAAGAAATGTCCTGGGCTGGGTTGATGGTAATGATCTCTTTTTTTTTTTTTTTTTTTTGAGAGGTTTTTGCTATAGGGCGCATGAACAAGCCAGAAAGAGAGAAAGACAGAGCAAGAAATCCCCTCCCCCAGGGGTGATGGCCACACCAGTCCCTTCTCCTCCATTCTCCTCTCAGGATCTTGGGCATGCACGCGCATGCACCCGGCATGAGTTTAAGCCACCAGATTCAGGACTCAAACTGTGGTCTACTATGTGGGAGTCCAGCGACATAGCCATTACGCCAACTGCTGGTCCCTGATGATTCCTATCTTGATAGGTGATGTGTGGATTTGTCAAAATTTAGCAAATATGCACTTAAATTTGTACATTTCATATTAAAACTTTACATAAAAATTATAAACAAATACTGAACTCTATTAATGATTACATGGTGAAGTATTGAGGGAAAAGTATTCTCTCTCCAATTTACTTTGAAATGCATCAAGAACAAGCTGAATCATGAGCCAACTCCATGGTGCAGCAGTAATGCACTACTCAAAAGAAGATGAATCCCACAGGGCAACCACAGTTCAAATCCCTGGCCCAGATGCTATGCCACATAGCAGGCCCATGTGACTGCCCAAGATCTGACAGGCTAGACTGGAGGAAGGGCATCACAGCATGATCGGACACTGTAGGGGTGTTTGTCTATCTGTCTCTCACTCTCTCATGTACAAATACACACTCTATCATGAAAAATAATGTTTTAACCAATAATCCTCTACCAATGAAGAACCAGATAAACAGATATGTGATAAACTAAGTATAATAAATGTTAATGGTAGAATATAGTAGTTGAGTACACTGATGTAAACAGCAAAATTCTTTCAACTTTGCTTATGTTTGAAAAATGTGGGGGGGGGCAGGTAAGTGGTGCAGTTGTTAAGCAGCTGGACCCCCACTGGCCAACCACTGTTCAAGTCTCGCACCCAGCAGCTTTAAACTCACACCAGGCCTGTGTGGGTGCATGTCCAAAATCCCAAGAGGAGAAAGGAGAAAAAAGGATTGCAGCATAACCATCTCCTCTAGGGGGTGATTTCTCTTTCTATCTCCGTCTGTTTCTCTTGCAAGTACATGTACCCTATAGTAAAAATCTCTCTTTAAAAAAAAAGAAATTATTGGGACCAGCAGTTGGCATAATGACTATGTCACTGGACTTAGACCGCAGTTCGAGTCCCAGACCCAGTGGCTTGAACTCATGCTGGGTGCATGTGCGTGCGTGCCCAAGATCCCAAGAGGAGAATGGAGA
>NW_006201235.1:220422-226749 GCF_000334495.1 Tupaia belangeri chinensis
TCTGTCTCTCGCTGTCTTTCTCTCGATTGCACATACCCTATAGCAAAAATCTCTCCAAAAAAGAAATAATAATAATAAAACATAAAAAAAAAATTTAATTCAAAAAATGAATAAAAATATTGGGGGAGAAAGTGAAATGTATCAAGAAGCTAGAGAATTATCTAAGCAGGTAACTATAAGGCACAGAAAATAGGTGTTCTAAAACATAAATAGTCCCATGGTTGGAACAAAGGACAATGTGGAAAAGTGACAGAAGATAAAAGTGAGGCAGGGCACAAATCCCCAAGGCCTTGGTATGCTAAGCTAAGTTACAGAGTTCAAACTTTATCCAAGCCAACATAGTACCAGTAACAGATTTTAAATAAAAAGTGGCAATGGTCAGATTTGCATCTAAGAAACATTTCTCTGGCAGCACTGTAAAACACTGGAAGAAAACCAGGGAGTCAGGGCAAGCTATATGAAGAAGTAATAAGAGGCTGAGTTAAAATAGCAAGGACAGAGAAGTAAGGATAAAAAGACAAATGTATAGGATTTGGTGACTGCCTCAATGCAGAATAAGGAAGTCAAAAACAACTTTTTTTTTTTTGGAGAGGTTTTTTTGCTATAGGGCACATGTGCTCGCCAGACAGAGAGAGACATAGAGACAGAAAGCGAGAAATCACCCCCGAGGGGGAATGGTCACGCCGCAATCCCTTCTCCTCCATTCTCCTCTCGGGATCTTGAGCACGCACGCACAGGCGCCCGGCGTGAGTTTTAAGCCACCGGGTCCGGGTCGTGAACCGCGGTCGACTACATGGGAGTCCAGCGACATAGCCATTACGCTAACTGCTGGTTCCCAAAAACAACTTCTATAACTCTTAATTACATGAGTAGAGAGGCGGTACCACTCATTGACAGAGAATACAGAAAGGAGAAGAAGTGCACAGATTATGTAATTTTTTTTTCATTTTTTTTTCTTTTCTTTTTTTCCACCAGAAGGAACATGCACTTGCCAGAAAGGGGGGGTTGGGGGGCGGTGGAGAGAAAGCACCCTCAAAGGACATGTTCACACTGCAATCCCTTCTCCTTTTCTTTCTCCTTTCAGGATTTTGGGCATATGCACACATACACCTGACGTCTTTCTCAAGCCATTGGGTCAGGACTCAAACCACACAATTGGCTATGTGGAACTGAGCCACCTTAACCACCAAGCCAGGGGTTTGTTGCCCTAGGAGAGTAATTTTGAACATACTAAGTTCGAGATGTCTAATTGGAGCCCAGAGAAAAGTGGATATAGGGATCCAAACTTGGAAATGAAATGTAGGCTTGAAATGACCCGGGGCACCCAAAGCCTTGGGTGTTTAAGACATCACCAAGCAAGATGACCTATAGATGATATCATAAGGAATCAGCATTCAAGCTGTCGCTTAGTACACCTGAATTCACATCAAACACTGCAATCATGCAGAGCACTCTCCTGACAAATCCAGTCAATGCCTCAGAATTCTCTACTCAGTATGTCAGGCAACCACTGACAGGTGATCAAAGCTGGCAACAATATGCTGACCTGGTGTAAAAAGAGAGAAAGGAACCAAAACAGAGTCTGGGGAACCTAGACCACTTGAAGTTGGGCAGAAAAAAAGAAACCAAGGGCTGGTCCCATAAAGCAAGGATTAAGCACTGCACAGGGGAACACAGCTGACTGTGGTTTGAATGGCCCCAGCAGCTTGAAAAACATGGCAGATGCATGTGTGTGGGTACTCAGGATGTTAAGAGGATGAAGAGGAGGAGGAAAAAGAATTATAGCACAACCAGGCCCCAATGTGGGGTGCTTGCTTTCTCCCTCGCTTTCTCTCTCTCTGGCACATGCACGTACCCTCTGGCATCAAGAAAAATAGAGAGATGGAGAGAGAGAAGAAACCAAGAAATGGTAAAATAATACTTTATTCTCAAGGTTCCCTAAAATCTACCTTCATCTTTCTCTCTTCCTCATTCCTCTAATTTCTAAGATCTGCCCTACCTAACTAAACTTACCTCAACCATCTTCTTGCTGTTCAACTCATCAGATACACATACGTATATAAAATGCCACAGAGAAAGCTCAGGTTTGTAATGGGAATTGCATTTTGGTTTGGATGGAGCATAAGGAATGTGAATGGCAATAGTGAGAGAGAAGTCAAATTTTATGGAGCCATGTAGTAAAGAAACTGGATTAGGTGCCTTAGAAAGACATGGCGGAGGTGGCATGATGGTTAAGGGTGCTGTACCCCCACAAAGCCCACTGCAGTTCAAGTCTCAGAGCTGGAAACTTGCTTTCTCACACCCCCCCCCGTCTTTCTCTGGTCAAATATAAATAAATAAATAAAGTTATATAAAACAATTACTTAAAAAAGAAAAAAGAAAAGAAAGACATGGTAGGACCAGCAGATAAAGTAACATTGCTGGACTCCCATGAAGTCAACCATACACGCATGCCCAAAATCCTGAGAGGAGAACAAAGGAGAAGGGATTACAGCATGGCCATCCCCCCCGGGAGGTGATTTCTCGCTTTCTGTCTCTTTCTATCTCTCCAGCAAGTACATGTGCCCTATAGCAAAAATCTCTCTTAAAAAAAAAAGACAGACATGGTAATCCTTAAAAATTTTTTTTAATTAAAAACTACAGTAAGAAACAAAGAAACTAGTCAGCCAGGAATTAGGAAATGAGTAAAGGACTAAGGAATGATGGTACCTGTTAAACTCTTATTTTTCAAGATTTAAACATTTTCTTAATAAATATTCTAAATTCATTTCCTCTGCTGGACTATAAGCACCCCTCATCTTGGTCCTTTACATTTCTTTATTTTTTCACTCCATATAACATATATACTAAATAGTCAATAAATATTTGTTGAATGGCATCAAAGACAATCTTCTCCAGCCAGGTCTTAAATTCTAACTCAAAGCTCACCTTCCAGAGCTTTCTAAGCATACCTATGTCCAAACAGGACTGAAAATTTGTCCCCCTTCAATTTCTATAATCATGAAAATATAGAAGAACGAGAGAATTTCAAGGTTTCCCTCAGTCATAAAACACCACATGTCCTATCGAATTCCAGCTATGGATATGAGAATCTATGAAGGACCAAACTCAGAAATGGGCAGTGGCAGACTCTACGAAGACCATTGATCAAGCGTTAGACATCACCTATGTAATACTTGTTTATAGGACAGTCAGAGAAGACAATCAGTCAATAATCTGTGATTACTAACAAAGCCCTTGACCACCAGAGAAGGGAGAACAAGGGTGAAAAAGAGGAAAGTCCGGAGAAACTCACAAGGGAACTTTTTCCTCTGTGGTAAGGCTAAACACCACCTTTCCCAGGACCACAGCACCACTGTTCACACCAGGCTGCAGAGCACTCAGTGGCCTGAGCTCCAGAGTCACCTTCTGCCCCGAAGCTGACTGATAGCGCCCATCACCACAAGGCCCTAGATGAGCTGGGCGCAAGCTTCCCAGCATGCTCTGAAGCTTTTTGGTCTTCACCTTTCCCTGCAAAGGAAAGGCAGACAGATCAGAAGCTGGAAACCAGTCACCAACCTTACAAATCTAGTCCTAGCCTCCCTCCCACCCACCTACTTCTAAGCCTGTTCTATACTGATTTTATTGACCCATGGCAGATTAAAAGTAGGATTCAGTCTTTTATACATCATTACTTTGCTCTCAAGAAGACTGGTTAATCTATCCAGGAATTCCAGGAGTTGTTGCTCTCGTTGCCGGGGCTCTGGCCAGGCAGGATCCAGTGCTGCAGCCCGAGAGAAGCCCTCCAGGGCCTCCCCATAACTTTCTTCATATTTATGTAACTGCACAGGGGAAAAAAAAAAAAAGTTTCCCAGTTATAAGTATATCCAAACAAACTATGTTGAGGAAATCATGGCACAATGGTCTAGGAATCTAGAGAAATAACCAGCTTTCCTTTCTAGTCATTTTCCTGTTCTACCATGACAGCCTAAAGAGCTGGTAACACCTTACATCCTTCTTGGCCAGGAAGATTACAACTCCAAAGATAGAATCATTTCAAAGAAGCTAATTTCCAAACTCTAAAATAATTAAGCTCACTCCAGTTTTATATTTATTCTTAGCATCCCAGAAGTCATCTACACCATCCCCCTATTCTCTACATACTTTTCCATCTCGTTAGCCCCTATATCTTATTTACTGACCTTCAGATAACTACCACCCATAGAGCTTACCGTTGCCCTGTTCAGATGAAGGTCAGGATTGCTGGAAGCTTTCCTGTCAACCTTCTCCTAAATGGGATAAAAACACCATCAGTGGATTCTGTCTCAATCTTAAAGATGGCCAAGTCTAACACCTTCTCTCCTAGACCTTCTCTTCCTAGAAAAACAGAAGTTTCTTCTTTATTGAATGTTACCTATACCCATACTGCTACACGAGCTGAATGAAAACTTTAATACTGAAGTGTAAATTAAGTGCTGTCTCCAGTTTCACCATTAGATAGTATGGTTCTGGATTTCCCATAATCGGAAAGAGAAATGGTGTGTAGTCTATATAGCTTCATTCCCTAGAATTTAATTTACTGGAGTTTGTGCTTTGCTTAGGCTTTTAAGCAATTTTTAAATCTATGACATGGCTCTATAAATTCTGACTTATCTCTCACTATTGCCTTTCACATTCCTTATGCTCCACCCAAACTGAAATATAATTCCCATTACACGCCTGGGCTTTGTGGTATTTTATAGATGTATGTGTGTATCTGATGAACTCAAGAGAAAGACAGCTGAGGAAAGTTAAGGAGAGCAGATTTAGAGCTTAGAGAGATGAGAAAGAGATATGTAGACAGATGAAAGTATGCTTTAGGGGATCTCGAGAACAAAATAATATTTTACCAATTCTTGGTTTCCTCTCACCCTTTCTTTCTTTGATGCCAGAGGGCACATACATGTGCCAGAGAGAGAAAAAAGAAAGAGAAAATGATATATGTAGGGTATAGTACTCAGTTCCTAAAACCTCAGGATGCAAGGGTGCTTTTAATAAATTAAATTTTAAAATACAAGTATAGTTTATACCCAAAATATTATAAAGATAGAATAAAGGGGATGGAGGTGGCATGATGGTTAAGGTGCTGGACTCCCACATGGCCTACTGCAGTTCAAGTCCTATACCTAGCAGCTTGCTTTCTCAGTCCCTTTCTCTCTGTCTCTCTATGGTCAAATTAAAAAATAATAATAATAAATAAAAATAAATAATTATTTAAATTTTTAAAAGAATGAAAAGAAATATATAAATGTATTCTGATAAAAAAATTGTTTTAAATAGTGAGATGACAGTAAAAATGAGGAAAACACAGGATGGAAATAGTATTAATTTAATGCACTGCATCTGCCCAAAAGCCCAGTTCCTGATACATTCAAAATCATGTTTCTACAACTAAGCCCTCTTAAAACATACATCAGAAGTTGAATTTTGATTATCTAATTAAAACAGATTACTAGAAAGCCAGTTGGTGGCGTGATGGTAAAGGCAGCTGGATCCCACATGGCTAGTTGTACAGTTTGAGTTGTAGACGCTTCAATTTGAAAACAAAACCAGGCTTGTATACATGTGTGCCCAAAATCCCAAAAGGAGGGAAAAATGGAGAAGGGATTGTTGTGTAACCATCTCCCATGAGAAGTGCTTTCTCACTTTTCTTCTCTCTGTCTTTCTCTGTCTCCAGCGAGTATACACACTATCTGGCAAACCTTTTAAAAAAGGAAGTATTTAGCAGAAGTCAAGTTAATAATTTTGAAAAAGCATACCCTATTATTCTTTAATATGTGAACATTCACCACATTTTTAAAATAGAATAAAAGAAAGTAAAATGTAATTCCTCTAAAAGTTCCCTGGTTGAGGGACCAGCAGATGGCATAATGGTTACGTCGCTGAATTGCCATATAGTCAACTGTGGTTCAGGGACCAGACCCAGTGGCTTAAAACTCATGCCAGGCATGTGTGCATGCATGCCCAAGATCCCAAAAGGAGAATAGAGGAAAAGGAATGTGGTGTGGCCATCCCCCCTATGGGCTGATTTCTTTCTTTTGTCTCTCTGTCTCTCTGATGATTAAAAATGTTCCCTAATTAAAAAGACAGTCCCAACAAGAAGACTCCTCCATGGCTCCTGAGAACTAGTAATTTCAGGGGGAAAAAGAGAAATGACTTTTTTTTTTTTTTTTGGAGAGGTTTTTGCTATAGGGCACGTGCGCTCGCCAGACAAACAGAAAGAGACAGACAGAAAGCAAGAAATCACTCCCCGGGGGGATGGCCACACCGCAATCCCTTCTCCTCCATTCTCCTCTCAGGATCTTGGGC
>NW_006201235.1:226858-228155 GCF_000334495.1 Tupaia belangeri chinensis
CAAGCTGCTGGTCCCGAGAAATGAAGACTTTCTACAGATAAGTCAGCCTCCAGGCCACAGACTCGAGTGGTAGGGAGCCCCTCTAGCCTTCTCTCTGTCTCTGTCTCTGTCTCTTTCTGCCTCTATCTCTGTCTTCTCAATTTGTTGTAATTTTTCCTTTTTAAAATTTTTTAAGGTGAAGTATTCTCTTGGCTTTCAGCCCCACCTTTATCTTGCTAATAATCCCCTTTTCCCCTCCCATATCCAGGAGAAGCAAGGGGCAGGCCTTCAGAAAAAGATTCCTCCATGGCTTCTGAGAACTAGTGATTTTGCACCACATGTTTTTTTTTTTATTTTTTGCTTTATTAAAAAATAATAAATAAATTTTTTGGTTGTTTTTAACTATTTTTTCTTCTTTTTCTCTGTTTCTTTGTTTCTTTGTTGTTTCTCTCCTCTCTCTCTCTCTCTCTCTCTCTCTCTCTCTTTCCTTTTCTTTTTCTTTTATCTCATCACTCTACTCCTCAATCTCCATTCACTGTGTGTCTAGACGGATCTAAAGGAACTATAGCCAGACATCCAACTACTACTAGGGTTAACATAATCCTCAATATCCAGTGAATCTGCTGCACAAAGGGATAAAAACAGAATGGCAAAGAGATTCTAGATCACCTCCTTCTGCATGCTCCTGAACACTCAGATTTAACTCCAAGAATTACAAAGAAACACACCATCTATTAGATGACTAGAAATCACCGCAGGGCCACAGGAACTATGGGAAAGCAAGAAAATACCTCTCCTCCAAGAGAAAAGAATAACTCCTCTTCATCCACAGACACTTCAATGGAAATGTCTGATAAAGAATTTAGAATATTCATAATGACGAAGCTAACAGAGATGAAAGAGAAGAGAGACAATGAACTGCGGAAGAGGCATGAGAAAGGAGCTGACCAGTTCCAGGAGGGGAGGAAATTCTTGGAAGATCTAAAAGAGGAATTACACACTTTAAAAATGAATCAAATAGAATTGTTAGAGATGAAGGCTATCAAAGAGGAAATCAAAATCTCCCCTGAAAGTATTAAAAGCAGACTAGATCATACAGAAAGTAGAATCTCAGATGTAGAAAAGAAAATTGCTGGCCTAGAAAAATTCAACTCAAAGACTGAGAAAACTGACCATAAAAATGAGAATAATGTATGAGAAATACTAGATACCATCAAATATCCAAACATCCGGATAACTGGCATCCCAGAAGGCAAAGAAAATCATAAGGGCATTGATAATCTATCCCATGAAATCCTGCAAGAAAACTTTCCAAACC
>NW_006201235.1:229169-232824 GCF_000334495.1 Tupaia belangeri chinensis
GACCCGGTGGCTTAAAACTCACACTGGGCGCGTGTGCGTGCGTGCCCAAGATCCCAAGAGGAGAATGGAGGAGAAGGGATTGCGGTGTGACCATCCCCTCTGGGGGGTGATTTCTCGCTTTCTGTCTCTGTCTCTCTCTGTCTGGCGAGCGCATGCGCCCTATAGTGAAAACCTCTCAAAAAAAAAAAAAAAACAGACCCATGTGATCCTTCTTATAATGAGTAATCAGGCACTCAAAGTCTGAAGAAAAACCCCTTGCAAGTGTCTGTCAATATAAAAATGGCTTGAAAGCCTAAGCAAAGCATGAGCGTCAATAAATTAAACTGTAGGAAACAATGTAGTATAGGCTACACACTGTTTCTCTTTCAGCCTATGGGAAATTCAGAGCCATACCAGCTAATGGTTAAACTGGAGACAGCACTTACCTTACACTTAAGTATTAGAGTTTTCATTTTTCTTTAAAATAAATGTACACAAATATTAACAGCATTATTTTAATAGACTTTTTACCACTAAAAACATGAATATGGACCAACCCTATAGCTCAGCAGTTAAGCACTGTGCGTAAAAAGCCAGATCCCACGAGGTCAACCGTGGTTCAAATCCTGGACCCAGCAGCTTGAAAAAACACACCAGGTACATGTGCATGCATGCCTAAAACCCTGACAGGATGAGGAAGTGGAGGAAAAAGTTCTTATGGTCAATTTGAGGGGGTCAGGTACTCGCTCTCTCTCAGAATGCACACAACATCTGGCAATTAAACAGAAAAGATGAATATATTGAGGCAAGTCCTGTGATTTGGTCAGACATACCTATAAGACACCTACATAGCTATGTAGCACCAAGATAGCACACTGCAAGTGCTTCCTAGCATTCAAGTTACAGGAAGAAATAAGTCACTTCTACAGACAGAGCTTTGTAAAACCACACACACTGCCTGCTAAAAGGCCACAAGGGGGAACCAGCAGTTAGCATAATGGCTATGTCGCTGGACTCCCACGTAGTCGATCACGGTTAATGGAGGAGAAGGGATTGCGGCGTGACCATCCCCCCTGGGGGGTGATTTCTCACTTTCTGTCTCTATGTCTCTCTCTGTCTGTCTGGAGAGCACACGCGCCCTATAGCGAAAACCTCTCCAAAAAAAAAAAAAAAAGGCCACAAGGAAGGCTGAATGATGCTCTTGCTTCTGATGCCACCTTTATTCATCTGGCCTGGGAGACCATAAGTACTTACTGCTTGGGCATAGGCACTGAGGGCTTGTTGGGAGATCTTAGGGCTCTGACCAGTATTGAAGAAAAGAGAAAGGTATGCATTCCCCAGAATATCTGAAAGACAAACAGAACAGTGGATCATCTCAGAATCAAGTCCAAGATATGCTCTATTTTGGTTACACTCCAAAGTCTAAAAAGCCCTATGGCTGACCGGGAATGACACTATATTTGATATACCCAAAACTCCACTGATATACCCAAAACTCCAAACGTGGGAGACCAGCTGTTGGCATAATGGCTATGCTGCTGGACTCCCACGTAGTCGACCATGGTTCAAGTCCCAGACCTGGTGGCTTAAACTCACTCTGGGTGCGTGTGCATGCGTGCCCAAGATCCCGAGAGGAGAATGGAGGAGAAAGGGATTGTGGCGTGGCCATCTCCCTGAAGGGGTGATTTCTCGCTTTCTGTCTCTGTCTCTCTCTGTCTTTCTGGCAAGCACACATGCCCTAAAGCAAAAAAAAAAAAAAAACCTCTCAAAAAAAAACACATGGATTTCACAGAGAAACCTGAACAGACTATAAAAATGTATTTTCTTATTTATGTAGATTTATGTAAAAATATAAATGTCCTTTCTTGAATCAGATTTCCTTGAAGAGTGGCTCATAAAAATACTTTCTGTGCTCCTGTAGAACAAAGATGCCCTGACTTTACTCTTAGAGTCACATTCAAAAGACGGGCTCCTAGGACCAGCAGATGGCATAGTGGTTACGTGTGAACTCCCACATGGTTGACCACAGTTTAAGTCCGGGATCCAGCGGCTTGAAACTCACGCTGGGTGCGTTATTAGTGCATGCCCAAGATCCCAGGAGAAAGATAGAGGAAAAAGGACTGTGGTGTGGTCATCTCACCTGGAGGGTGATTTCGCACTTCCCCTCTCACTGTCTGTCTCTCTCTCTGAGTCAAGCATACATGCCCTAAGGCAAAAACCTCTTTAATAAACGATGATTTGTCCATCATTATGGTTTGCAGCCATGGTAAAGAACCTACTCTAGAAACGCGGATATCTTTTGAGAGCACTCACACCAAGAGCGGCCATCAAGAACATCCATCTGCACAGCCAACTTAGCCTGTCGGACGCTGTCCATGACATGGCGAGAATGTTCATCTCCAGTGTCAGTCCGCAACTGGCGAAGCACCATTGACAGGTTTTGCAAGGAAACTTTGTTCTTGCACTGCAAATGAAGAAGACGTATACTCAGCTCTCCCAATTCTACTTTCCCATTCCAGATACGCTGATCTCCATCTTCTCCTAAATCTAATGTTTCACCTTAATTACTGCTGACATTTGCATCTTGAACCCCCATCTATAAGGATCAGCTTCTTTGCTAACTTTTCTTCACTTCTCATCTACCCCTGAACCTGATACCATTGCTTTCTTCTTTTCTCAATCTCCTTCCCCTATTTTCCTCATCCATATATGCTCCATGACCCTTCTTCCCTTCTGACTCTGTTCTCATTAAAAATTCAGTTCTAGGGACCAGCAGTTAGCATAATGGCTATGTTGCTGAACTCCCATGTAGTCCACCATGGTTCGAGTCCCGGACCTGATGACTTAAACTCACTCCAGGCGCGTGTGCATGCGTGCCCAAGATCCCGAGAGGAAAATGGAGGAGAAGGGATTGTGGCGTGGCCATCCCCCCTGGGAGGGTGATTTCTTGCTTTCTATCTCTCTGTCTCTCTCTTTCTGGCGAGTGCACATGCCCTATAGCGAAAACCTCTAAAAAAAAAAAAAATTCAGTTCTACTCTGTCATTTCTCTGTTATTCATGGCCTAGGTAAATTCACAGAACCAAAAAAATTCCATCCTTCCCATCTATGTTTTCCAAGGGAATGGGCAGCTCACATGATTGAGGGCTCCTGAGAAGCATGTATGAGCAGTTGTAATATCCCCTTTCTTCCAGTACACCTCACCCAGCTGGTTCCAGGCTTCCACCAGCTCGGGCTCCAGCTTCACAGCTTTTGACAGAAGCTCTTCGGCCTTAGGGTTATAGTCAGGAGTTACATTCAGTGCCTTCCCAGTTAGCATTAGAGCCTGTGCCTTGCCCTGAACAGAACCTAGAAAGAAGAGAAATAGATAAAAGAAAGTGGAAACACTCAGGCAGTCTAAGAGTTAATAACCAGGGCACATTCTCCCAAGGAATAACTGAATGTAAGTTCTAGGAATGAAAAGAGCTAAGAAAAATCTTAAATCAATAACCCTTTTAATGAAAGACTGCCCTATGCAGCCTACTACATTAAGTAACTGGATAACAAATAAAGCATTGTTTCTACACTAGAAGGGCTTACAATCTGGTGAAAACAAAGCATATATATGGAAAATTAAAAGAAACATATGACTTAGACCCAATGAATTGCCTTTAATAAAAAAAAAAAAAAAAAAAAAAA
>NW_006201235.1:232892-236522 GCF_000334495.1 Tupaia belangeri chinensis
GGGCAGGTAGAGTGGTGGTTAAGGGAGCTGGACTCCCACAAGGCCAACCTTGGTTTGGGTCCTGGACCTGGTGGTTGGCTTTCTCACTTTCCCTCTCTCTCTCTCACTCTAGCTCTGCCTCTCTCTGGTCAAATTACAATAATTAAATAAAGTTAAATTAAAAAAATAATAATTCTTTAAAAAAAAAAGGTGAGACAATGGATACCTGAATCAAGGTCAAGGGGGTTAGAGTTTAGTCAGTCAACAATAGGAATCTTTAAAGAAATGAGAAGAACTTCAAAAAGTTGATGGAATAATAGAATTAAAGTACAAGTTTATTTTGGTAAAGAAAATTCTGAAATCCATGCATATTTTCTTAATAATATACATTTTCCATCACCTTTATAAAGATCCTCCCCCTATACTTGAGCAAAGAAGTAGGCAAAAGGGTAAGATTAAATGTATAAAGCAGTAATTTAGAAGGATAGCTAGACTTCAGTCATTATATAAGTTAATTTGGAAGTAAAAGAAATTTGGAGGCAAAAAGATCACTTAAGAAGATTACTGCAACAGTTCAAGTATGCTTTTCTTCCATGCTATTTGCTATAATTGAACTTTATAAAAAGTAGCTTAGGTGGGGACTAGCAAGTGGCATGGTGGTTAAGGTGCTGGATACTCCAATATGGCCAACCACAGCTCTAGTCCCGGACCTGGTGGCTTTCTTTCTTGCTTTCCCTCTCACTCTATGTCTCTATCTAGTCAAACTGAAATAAATGAATGAATAAATAAAATTAAATAAACATTTTTTTAAAGTAGCTTAGGGAATGAAATAATCATCCCACACAGAGGCCCTTAAAAGAAATATTTTGTTGTACCATCTTATAGCAGCCACAAATAAGATACCAAAAAGTCTACAAAGAGAGAACAAAACTCTATCCCATTTCAATGATGAACAGGCATACTCTTCGGGGCTCTCGTACCCATTACTTCCTCCATCTGCTGCAGGGTCTTTTCCATCTCCTCTTGAACATCCTGCTGTTTCCGTCCAGCATCTTCAACATTATGTGTCTCAAAATAGCAGTCTCGAAATGAATAGAGCTGATCCACCAGTTCCTAGGAAGTGTAAAGACAATACCATTAGATGGAGAGAACAATGCATAAGAAGAATTGGAAACTAGTTATCCATATCGCCTATTGGTCTAGAAATACTGATTCTCTTATCTCACCTAGAAATGGTACAATAGACTGGGGGACAGTCTATCAACCACAGATCATGAGGAGAAGCTGCTAGTATCCCCTGCCACTCTCCGGGCCCCATGTTTTCCCATGGCAGTCTCTGCACCATGAAGACAGCTCCCTCTCTGACAACTCCAGCAGGGTTTCTAACATGACTAACCACTTCCCATACCACAGTGGGAAGGAGGGAAGAACTCTGCAACTTGAGATAAACCAAAAGTTAACAAGATCATTCTTTTTTTTCTTTTTTTCTTTTTTTTTTTTTTTGAGAGGTTTTCGCTATAGGGTACGTGCGCTCGCCAGACAGACAGAGAGAGACATAGAGACAGAAAGCGAGAAATCACCCCCCAGGGGGGATGGTCACGCCGCAATCCCTTCTCCTCCATTCTCCTCTCAGGATCTTGGGCACGCACGCACACACGCCCGGTGTGAGTTTTAAGCCACTGGGTCCAGGACACGAACCACGGTCGACTATGTGGGAGTCCAGCGACATAGCCATTACGCTAACTGCTGGTTCCCAACAAGATCATTCTATCTGGTTCTGGTCCCCAAAAGATAAAACCCTGAAACTTACCCTTAAAACTGGACTTCCTAAAAAAACTATTTGTCCCTGATTTTTCCTATGTTGGTATCTGAAAATACAACATGACCACTGTGACTGTAATAAACATGAAAGTCATTTTCAACCACAAAAAGACAAACTTGAACTTGGCAACCTTGGTATTTTTGCAGGATTTTGTTTTGTCAAATGCTTACTGTGTATATGGACTTTTTTGTTTGTTTTCTCTCATTTGGGTTTCCTTGTCAATTCATCCTCAGGCTATCTTGCATTTATTACAAGTAAATGTTCTCTTTCCTCTTTTAAATGCCTCTGAGTCTTTCTGTAATTCCAAGAAAAGGTTTTATATTATTTATTCTTTACTGAATCTAAAATTTGGAGTACCAACATGATGCCTCAAGTAGAAAATTCCACACCTGACTTCATATGATGGGTCATGGTGAAAATGCCACTATTACAAAAATATTGTCTAATATTACCTTCAAGTTATGTGTGTAAGATGTATATGAAACACAAACGGAGGCCAGTAGGTAGTATAGTGGTTGAGGGCACTGGATTGCCACATAGCCAACTGTGGTTTGAGTCCCGGACCTGGCAACTTGCTTTCTCACTTTCTCTCTTGGGCTCTTTCTCTCCCCTTCTCTGGTTAAATTAAAATAAAATAAATAAATGGAAACACAAACAAATTTCATATTTAGACTGGATCTCATCCTCAAAATATCTCCTCATACATATTTCCAAATTCCAAAGTCCAAACACTGGTCTCAATCATTTCAGATAAGGGATATACAACCTATAGTCCAATCCCCTCAAATCTTATTAACTACCTCCACAGCACATTCTAAATTCATCCATCTGTCTCCATTTCCCTCTGGCCATTCTGTACTAAATCAACTTCAATATTTGCCTGTACTAATGCAACAATTTCTTTTCTTTTTTTCATTTAACTTTATGTATCACCATCATCATTTTTTTTTTCCAAGTTTACCAGACAGAGACAGAGAGACAGAAAGAGGGAAAGTTAGAAAGTAAGTCGCCAGGTCCAGGACTCAAACCATGGTCAGCCAAGTGGGAGTCTAGCACCCTCAACTACCACACCACCTGCCCACCCCTGTAATGCAGCAGTTTCTAAACTGATCATCATGTATCTATTCTCTCCCATTCACCTCACTATAGTCAGAGTGATCTTGTAAAAATGCACACCTTGGGACCAACAGATGTTGTAATGGTTACATCACTGGATTTCCACATAGTCCACATTGTTCAAGTCTCAGACCTGGCAGCTTGAAATTCACACGAGGTGCATGTGTGTGCATGCCCAAACTCCCAGGAGGAGAATGGAAGAGAAGGAACTGTGACATGACTATCCCCCAAGAGGGTGATTTCTCACTTTCTGTGTCTCTGTCTCTCTGGACCCGATCGCAAAAATCTCTCCCTTTAAAAAAAAAAAAAAAAAAAAAAAAGCATACCTTCCACACAACCCTCAAATAATAGTTTCTCATTGCAGATAAAATAAAAACCCAAAACCCAACTCCTTATCATAGCCTACAAGATGGAATGATCGGACCTCTCACCACTCACCCTGCCAAAAAAGTTCACTTCTGATCACCCTTCCTCCTACAACTCTCAAGCCACAATGGTCTTCATATAGTTCCTTAGATCCATCAAGCTCAATCCCACCTTGAGGACTTTACACACGCTTTTCCCTATGCCTGAACATTCTTTCCACAGTTTCTGCATTATTCATCCTTCATCATCAATTAGGTCTCAACTCGAATATTAACTTCTCTCAGAGGTTTTCCCTAACTACCCAAAGTAACCCATTCCTTCCTTTTCCCACTGTTAAATCATACTCT
>NW_006201235.1:236900-266234 GCF_000334495.1 Tupaia belangeri chinensis
AAAAAAAAAAAACAAAAAAAACTACCCAGAATGAAGTGAATGGACTAGCCCCTCCACAGAAATACTTTTCAAATTTTGCTGTATTGGGGCCGGCAAGTGGCATGGTGGTTAAAGGCGCCAGACTCCCACACCCACATGGCCAACCGTGGTTCAAGTCTTGGACCTGGTGGCTTGCTTTCTCACTTTCTCTCTCTCTCTCTCTGATCAAACTGGAAAATAATAATGATGATAATAATACATAAAGTTAAATAAAATAATTCTTTAAAAAAAATTTTTGCTGTTTTATTTCTAGGCCCTTAGACGAAATATAGTTGTATCATCCTATAGCAACCACAAATTGGGTACCAAAGAGCCTATAGCAGAAAGGAAAACTCTAAAACATTTCAGGGAAGTGCAGGAGATTGTAAACTCTTTTCTTGTTTTAAGAGAGATTTTTTTCTATCGGGCACATGCGCTCACCGGACAGACAGAGAGGCACAAAGTAAGAAATCATACCACCACTACCACTACCACCACTATCCCCCTCTGGGGCTGATGGCCACACTGCAATCCCTTCTCCTCCATTCTTCTCTGGAGAGCTTGGGTATGCACGCACATTCACCCAGCTAAGTTTTTTAAGCTGCCAGGCCTGGGACGTGAACCGTGGCCAATTATGTGGGAGTCCAGTGACATAGACAAAACCATAATGCCATCTGCTGGTCCTGGAGGTTGTACACTCTTTAGGACTCACACCTGAGAGATTCTAATTTTAGCGGTTTAGCAGAATTCAATATTCTGCATTTTTAACAAGCACTCTAAAACTAGAGTGAAAATGGTCTATAATATACACTTTGAGAAATATCATTGTAAACATTCCATCCTGTAAATATACATAACAATAAAATCAAAATTTACCACCATTTCCATGGATAGAAACATCACTATCCCATTATTTTCCTCTTCTCTACTTCATCTCCTTATTCATTTTTTGCACCTACCTTACCTATCCCAAGTACACTCTCCCAAGGTGCTTATGGCATCTACCACAACTAAATCCAGGAAAAAAACAGTTGTCAGCAAAAATTACAGCCAAATTCCTTTGTACTACTCTCTGCATGGCTGCAGATCAGGAATTTTACAAAGGTCTTATTGTTTGTTTATCTCTACTTGTTAAAGCAAACATGCAAAAAATATTATTTTATTGTTTGGTTTTGTCTTGCTGAACTGAACATTTTAGTAATTTTTTTTCTCATGGCAAAATAAATATATGTAAGTTGTTAAAATTCGAATAGGTACATATGGAAAAAAGTAAACAATTACTCACAACCACCCCAAACCACCTCAGGGATAACAACTGTTACCATACCTTTTCAGATTTTTTTCTGTATATATACAAACATATATACACAAACAGTGTTTCTAGTATGGAGTCAGAATTGAGAATCTCTGATTTCAGTCAATCACATTATGGAATAAAATGAAGTTAATCCAAGTCAGTTAGAAGTGAGGTAAAGCCCACAACCTAAAACATGTTATTATTTTAACCCAGTTGAGAGACAAAGATATCTCACCAATATATAAACTTTAGCATTAGATTTCTTCGACCAAGTTCCAAGTCTGTCAAAGTTCTAATGTGTAAATTCTAGGGTTTCTTAGAACACAAAGAACTGTGTTACTAAGTTTTAATGAAAATCTTGGATCATTAAAAGAAAGGTAAAGGTACCAGTCTAACAAGTACAAAAGACTAGTCCTAGTCACGCAGCACAGTCACTTGTGCTTCTCGGTGGACACTGTAGAGTCTGTAGTGCTCTGATCAGACCCCAAACTGGGATTATACAGTGTTCCCAAACACTCAAACTGTGAAGTCTTAAAGGGAATAACTAGGGTACCTGAGGTCAGGCCATTCCTGTGATGGCTGACAATTTTGAAACAGAAAGGTGTTAAGGAACTATCCTTTGTAGGGACCAAAACGTGTAATAACAGTTCACACAGATCTGCTATACACATGAATATACTATTTGTATATGGATGAGTGGAGAAAAGGCTCCCTAAGAATGCACATGAATAAAGTCAGAAGCAACAAATCTTCTTCCACACAGGACTGAAATTAAGGGCAGTCAGATCAGCAGCAGGAGGTCCCAACACACTGACCGAGCGATAGGCTCCGCTGGCTAGCGGAGCTGCAACCCCCGAGTTGTTATAGTAACCGCACAGACGCATACAGCCTCGTGTACGTGCCGACGAATTCACAGGCACTGCAAAAACGGAACTCTCAGCTACTTCACGAGTAACAAAAGCACATATAGATTTTAATCTATGGCTCACCTGCAATTTCTGCAAGATCCGCTTGCCTTCCTCTTCTTCATCAGCCATCATTTCCCAGCCACTGTCGGCTTCTCCGCCCCCAACTTTATAACCACAGAGGCGCATTCCTACTTCCCTTGTGGAGCCACAGCGACATCTAGGGCTCCGGAGGTTTACCTGCACCTAAAGGGCTTAGCTCCACAAACTAACTGAACCAATAAGGTCAACTAGCTCTATATAATTTTAGAGTTCATAAACTTGTTTTATTTTCCAAATCCTGTAAATAACATGTTATCAACTTAATCACATGTACATTTTTGTTCTATGTAATATTTATACCGAGATTACAGTACCTCCAAAAAGAAGGCAAGTTAAGACAGTGGATACTTACGGTTTGCATTTTTGAAGAGAATGTGGTACAATGGTAATTTATCTGACTCTTTTCTAACTCTGCAGGGATTTTCAACATATAAGTAATGCTATTATTTTAAACACTCTATCTACCGCACTTGGGGTGGTATTATAAAAACCGTCGTACTGTATGCTAATAATGCTTACATATTCACAGACTACATCCAGAAGGATACATAAGAAACAACGACTGTCTCTGGAGAGGGAAATAGGGGACTGGGAGTCGTGGGTGAGCGGAGAAAATTTTACCATGTACTCTTGAATTTTTTACCGTGGACCTGTATTAACTATTTTTAAAAACACAATTTTTAAATAATTATTTGCTTCTTCATGGACTATCTCTGAAAAGAGACACAAGACACTGGGCAACAGTAATTGCTTCCAAAGAGCCAAAGTGAGTGCTGGGAAATCAGTACAAAGGAGACTTTTTACTGAGTTTGTTTACCTCTTGAATTAGTAACATGTGAATGAACTAAACTCTTGAATAAATTTTTTAAAGTAGCATATAATATTCCTGGATTTTTTACTTTTTTAGGGTTTTTTTTTTTAGAATTATCTTATTTAACTTTATTTATTTTTAAAGATTTGTTTGATTTTATTTATTATTATTGTTGTTGTTTTGCAGTTTGACCAGAGAGAGAGAGAGAAGGAGACAGGAAAAGAGGGAAAGTGAGAAAACAAGCCACCAGGACTAGGACTCAAACCGCGGTCAGACATGTGGGAGTTCAGCACCCCCAACCACCATGCCAACTGCCAGTCCCATACTTTTTTAGTTTTAATTATAGTTTACTTGTACTGTTAAATGATTCTGTGAACATAACAACCTAAGAAGCAAAGTTTTCAAGGCAGATATCAGGAATATACATTCTCAAACTATTTTCTAACAAAATCCAAACTGCATAGGAAAAATGCTTTGTTCCACAATTTATAAAATCTGTATCATTGACTATAAAATAAGAAGTGTTTCAAAACTTTTAAGTCAAGATTTTTCATCCTGGGACCAGCAGTTGATGTAATGGCTATGTCGCTGGACTCCCATGTAGCCGACCATGGTTCAAGTCCTGGATCCAGTGGCTTAAACTCACACCAGGGGCGTGCGTGTGCATACCCAAGATCCGGAGAGGAGAATGGAGAAGGGATTGCTGCATGGCCATCCCCCCTGGGGGGTGATTTCTCGCTTTCTGAAAAAAAAAGATTTTTTTGGGGGGGGGACGGGGAGAGGTAATTTTTGTGAAGAGGTAGAAGACCAGTAAGCTGAGAGTCTGACCTAATAAGGTCTTGAAGCAGTAAAGAAGTCACTTTGGAGTTCCATTTGAGAGATTGCAACTTTAGCAGTAATTGTTTGAGAAAACTATTCCATCTTTCAATTAAGGCAGTTGCCTTGCAACTTTAGGGCAAGTAAAAGTTCCATTGAATACCCGATTTTAATGTCCACACTTGAATTGTTTGTGAAGTGATATGTAAAGCTTGGTGAAAGTCAGTAATTTTAGGAGATAAGATGAAGACTAGGACTGATCTAGTAAGGCTCTGAATAGTAGACTCAGAATTAATATGTTTAGAGGGAAAGGTAGCAGCAAACTCACATAGGTGTCAAACATGGTGAGGTCATAATGGGTAACTCTAGTGGAGGGTGGCAGAGATCCATTATAATCAAATTGCCATCAGGTACATGACCTCATGTCCCCAGTAATTGTGTCTACAGATGTTAAAGGTCAACGTTTGGTAAAGGTAAACAAATCATAGCTAACAACGGCAACTTTGATGTCTGGCAACCTTATACAAGAAGTCTCTTCCTTTGTTCTCATTGTAAGGTAGCCTGAAACCCTAGGTGTCACAAGATTTCCTACACCTATCTATGAACAAAAGTAAACAATGGAGATATCAGAAGGAGCCCTGTCTCTGTGTGGTATAGTGAGGTCGTTTCTTGCTAAGCTGTCTGTGAATTGTAATGTGACTCTGGGGACTCAAACTGCGGTCAACTACATGGAAATTCAGCGACATAGCCATTATGCTAACTGCTGGTCCCTAAAATAGAAAAAATTTTGAAGAGATCTTATAACCCGTGCTATTAGTGAAGAAAAATTACTTGCTTGCTACTCATTTATGTAAAGCAGGAGTATTTACTTGATTTTCTAAAATGAATAAATATAAACTATCCTCTAATGATTTCAGTATGACTATTACCTAAAAAACAATGGGATTAGGGGCAGCAGGTGGCACAGAGGTTAAGATGATAGATCCCACATAGCTGGTTGTGTGGTTTAAGTGCTAGACCTGGTGGCTTGAAAAATCACACCCTTGCGGGAACCAGCAGTTAGCGTAATGGCTATGTCGCTGGACTCCCACATAGCCGACCGCGGTTCGCGTCCCGGACCCATGTGGCTTAAAACTCACGCCAGGCACATGTGCGTGTGTGCCCAAGATCCTGAGAGGAGAATGGAGGAGAAGGGCTTGCGGCGTGACCATACCCCCTGGGGGGTGATTTCTCGCTTTCTGTCTCTATGTCTCTTTGGCGAGCACACGCGCCCTATAGTGAAAACCTCTCAAAAAAAAAAAAAAAATCGCACCCTTACCTGATTTTCCTCTCAAGGAGACTGGAGGAGAAGGATTCTGGTGTAGACATCCCCCCTGGAGGTGATTTCTCACTTTGCGTCTCTCTCTCTCTCTCTCTCTCCTATGAGCAAACAGGCCCCACAGAGGAAGAAAAAAAATGGAATTGAAAATTTAGGATAATTCAATAATAAATCATTTCAAACCATTAAAATCAATCACACAATTAAATAGTTAGAAAACGCTATTGGGGAGGGGCCGGAAGGTGGTATGGTGACTAAAATAAGTAAATAAAGTAATTCTTTAGGAAAAGGAGGGAAAAGAAAAGAAAAAGCTATTGGCACCAGCAAGTGGTGTGGTGGTTAAGGTGCTGGGCTCCCATGTGGCCAACTGTGGTTCGAGTCCCTGGCATGGTGGCTTGCTCTCTCACTTTCTCTTTCTCTCTTTCTCTGTCTCTTTCTGGTAAGCGATGTGCCCTATATCAAACTTAAAATAATAATAATTAATAAATCTATAGGAGAACTTAATTCAGTCCTTCATTTCATACATATAAGCCGATGGCCCAGAGCTCTTTCCTTAGCCTAGTGCGCCTAGTGTCTAAGGTAGTTGGATCCCATATGACTCACCACAATTTGAAACTTGACCCTGCGAAGCTTGAAAAACACACATGGATGGTGTCAGCAGGTGGCACAGTGGTTAAGGCACTGCATTCCCACATCGCCAACATTCAAGTCCCGGACCTGGTGGTTTGAAACCGCCAACTACATTCAAGTCCCGGACCTGGTGGTTTGAAACATACCAGGCACAAATGTGTGGTTGTGTGTGTTCAAAATCCCAAGAGGAGAATGGAGGAGAAAAGTCTGCTCCCCACCCCGGGAGTGATTTCTCAATTTCCTCTCTGTTTTCCCAGGGAGCGCACACACATTATAGCAAAAATCTCTCTTTATAAAAAGAAAAGAAAAGAAAAGCACATGTGGCTCATGTGTGTATGGAGAAATGTAGGAGAAGAAATTGTGATCTGACCATATCCCGTAGGGGCAGGGAAGGATTCTCTCTCTCTCTCTCCCTCTCTCTCTCTTTCTCTCTCTTGCAAGCACACATGCCTTCCAGTAAGTGAACAATAAAAAATAAAGAAAACTAAGACCCATTAAGTTTAAACTCAAACTCACACAATTTTATCTAGAACCCAGATAGTCTATCTCCCCAATCAGTATGCTTTCAAGTCTTGCTTCTAACAACACATAAAGTTACTAAAATGTCTTCCAGTTTCCTTCCTGGCTCTACATTTTCAATAATTAAGCGTAGTAATTAAACTATTTTAATTTCTGTAATAGTAGTCAGAAATGTTCACTGCTTAATAAAGGAAAACAAGAATAAATCTGTAAAATTATTTTAATTAATACAATATCTTGAGATCAATAACAAATAGGTAAATTTTCTGCAGTAATAGTATATTCCTAAATAAGTAAACCCAAGGTAGCAATTAACAAAAAGGTTAAGAAAGGGTTTTATTTTAAGATAATAAAAAAATCAACTTTCAAAAAAATTTTATGAATGTAAGTTATTTTTAAATACAAATAGAGATTAAAATACATGCATCAAATTTTACTCTCCATCACTGACACAAGCACACCTCTAAACAAGTTAATATGTGGGGAAATACATTAAATATATACCAAAAAATATACACACCCAAATAATAAGCCACAGATCACCCATCATATTCCAAGGCCGAAATTTTCCTATAAATAACTGGCAAATGCAGCAAATTTATCAGTGTAAATTAATCCACTTACATACACATATATGCACAAATACCAAAATCCAAAGTGACATGTAGATATCCAACACACATGCTTACATAAACTGAGATAAACACACAGCTCAGGTAGAAAGAGTAATCCAACACACAATGTCATGACATTCTCACTGATGATGAAAATCCAACAATTCACAATGAAATTGAAATTAATGAAATGCTCTTTCTTTAAATAACAGAAATAAAGAAACCAGACTCTAAAGCCACCTGCCTCCAAACACACATTGTCCCAGAGTTTCTTATATATTAAAAATATGAAGACAACTTTAAAGACTTAATAGCACAGATGATTCCTATATAAAGATTATTAAGCAAATTATATCACTAAAAGTTGCCAGAGAAGTCATCTGCATACTTTAAAGACTTAATAGCACAGGAGATGATTCCCATATGGAATAAAGATTATTAAGCAAATTATATCACTAAAAGTTGCCAGAGAAGTCATCTGCATAGTAAGCTAAATTCTTTTTACTTTGAAGGCCCTGCTTGAGACTTGCTGCTGCTCTAATTCACGACTTGGAGATGCAAAACTAAAAAAGCTATTGCAGGGTTCAGGTGCTGTGGGAGAACCCACAAAAAATGGTCTGAACTGAAAATCTCCATCTCCACCACCCCGATTTCGAACTGGTGTACTGTCCAAAGGAAATTTGGAGTTGTTCCCTAGGAGAAAAAAAGGAGGGAGGGAAACTTAAGCAACTAATTCTTCGTCGATTTTTAGGAAAAAAAGACAGGTCATTTAATAAATATTTTAACAGAACTCAACTCTAAAGAAATGGATAAAATGTATATCTAATATTGGATGAGGAAAAGAACAATGAATGTAATTTTTTTTTTAAATAACTCCCTCTAACCACTATCAGGGGACTTCAAAAGTTCATGGAAAATGAAATTAAGTTTCTTGTGGTACAAAAAGAAAAATGGTGCAGTTTTTTCTTTTTTTTAATTGCCAGGGGTGCATGTGCTTTCCAAAGAGAAACAGACAGAGGGAGAAAGCACCTCCTACTAGGACACAGTCATGCTGCAATCTCTTCTCCTCCATTTCTCTATTCTGGTAGGATTTGGGACATGTACACACATGTGCCAGTACTTTCTTAAGTCACCAGGGCTGGGATTCAGACCAGAGTCTGCCATAAAGAATCTAGCTCCCTTATTATTTTTTACCTTATTTTTGATAATACACATTTTTCCACAAGGTTTTTGAAAACCCTTCATACATATTGTACTTTTTTCTGTGATGCAGTTTGTAATGATAGCCATGATCTCATCACCAAAAATGAAATGTTTTTACTAGAGTTTAAATTTACAATATCACAATCTTATTCATTATTTAATCTATCTTCAGAAGAATTATTTCTATCTATATATGCTTATGATTATGTATGCATTTATATATTTGTGTGTATATAGTCTTTCGTCCAAGGTTTTAAAATTTTTCTTAAGAAACACATTGAAATAAATACTTTAGAATATATACACCTGAGATAGTGCCATATCCCCATGATCCAACATTAATTAGTATAATCTTAGGAAACAAAATCAGAAAATATATCTGATTGAGTATTTAACTACTTCCACTGAATGCTTTATTGGCCTTTGCAGGTGTTAAAGGGATAGGTAGCTAAAAGAAAGTGGTGACTATCTGCTCCACTCTAAACAGTGACAGCAAGATGTAAAAAGGCAAGTGTGTACAAAAAAAGGAATGGCAAAGAATTGATGAATATGAAAGAAATCAAAATAAATGTGAACAGTGACAAGAAAAAAATAAGGACATCTACAATGCCCATTAATAATAACACTTTCATTGACAACATGATTAACTGAATGTCAAAAAGAAGCTTGTTTTTGTTTACATTCACATATTTGATACCATCTTATCACCTCTTACCTTTTCTAGGATATCATCACCTCTCCTACTAAATCATTTTCTTTAGCTTATAATAAATATCCCAAAAATGAGGATTTAGGCACTTTTCACATAAAAAGCATCACTTTTATGTATGCTAAATACAATTATACTAATAGCATAGCAAAAACCTATTGGATTTTGTTGCATCAAGAGTAATGTAAAGGGGAAAACTCAGGAAGATATGTGAGATTCATTCCATCTGCTGATATCACTCTAGATTTTAAACTTTCAGAGGACACTAATTATCTGGATAGTTTTTATATATTCACTTGCTTAGGTTAGGTTTATGTCTAGTAACGTAGCATATGAAACATATTTAATAAATATTTGAGAAATGGACAAATGAATAAACAAAGAACAAACCAAGCAAACAACTGACAATAACTTTAAAACTGTATAATCGGTATTAACATGTGAAAGAAATGCAAACAAGGCCTTCTCGGACTATAACAAAATGATGAAGAGTGTAGGCTCTGAAGATAAGCATGTAGGCTTGACCAAGCTACTTAACTTTATGTGCTTTAACTTTCTAATCTGTAAAATTTGAGTAATAATGGTACTAGCAGGTAACATGATGGCTAAGGCACTGGACTCTCACATAGCCAACTGCAGTTCAAGTTCTGGACCTGGCGACTTGTCTTCTCACTTTCCCGGTCTCTCTGCTGAACTATAGCGAATTATAAAATAATAATAATAAATGAAATAATTATTTAAAAGAAATGTGGGTAATAATAATACCTACCTCATAAAGTTCTGTAAGTTATATGAATACATGTAAAATAGTTATAATAGTGCCTAATGCATAAGGAATTAAAATAGAAAGTAATATTATTTCTACAACTAAGTAGCATTTTTTTTTTTTTTTGAGAAATTTTTGCTATAGGGCACATGTGCTAGCTTGAGAAACAGAAAGTAAGAAATCACCCCCAGGGAGGACTGCCACACTATAATCCCTTCTCCTCTTGGGAATTTGAGCATGCATGCACACGTGTCCATGCCCGTGCCCATGCCCGGCGTGAGTTTTAAGCCACTGGGTGAGGGATTCAAACCACTGATGACGTGGGAGTCCAGAGATGCAACCATGACACCATCTGCTGCTCCCACTAAGTAGCTTTTAATTTGAGGTAGCAATTTGTAAGTTTTCATTTTGCAGAGGTTAATTCTGCTCAAATTAAGGGAGGTTTGGACTTGCCTGTGGTCTGGTTGTTAAGGCAGCTGGATCCCACATGGTCAACCATGTAGTTCAAGTTCCAGACCCATGACTTGAAAAACACATCAGATACAAGTGCATGCATGCCTAAAATCCTGAAAGGTGGGAGAGATGGAGGAGAAGGGACTACAGTATAACCATTTCCCTCTCTCTGGTGAGCTCATGTGCCTTCTAGCAAATTAAAAATAAAAAAAAATTAAAGGGGGGTCAACTTAAATGTAAGAAATACAATTAATAAAAGCAATGATACATAGGTTGACACATAGATAAAGAATGAATGACCACTTGAAGTCATCACTGACTACTTGGAACTGTGCAGAGTACAGTGTGCTGAGAAAATTCATTTTACAAACTGTTGTGATGTACAGTGATTGAATGTATAAAATAAATTAAATCTTAAAAAAGAATAATAGATATTATATATGAAATGTCCTTTCTTACCTAATGGAAAACCAAAAACACCAGACTGCGTAATCATGGATGGTTCAAGAGTGCCTTCTTGATTAGCAATAGTGATGTTTCGTAGCCTAAGGCTATCATAGAGGCCTTGGAGCTTTTGATACTGGCGATTTCTCTCCATAAGTTTCTCAGATATATCACTGAACTTTTTCTTATATTCTTCTAGCACTTTCTTCATGGAAGTGACCTCTCCTTTCATAGAGGTCAATTCTACATCCTTGCTCTGTATTTGCTGAGTATATATTTTCTCCATTTGTTTCAGATGGCCCTCAGCCTTACTAAAATTGTATTCTTGATAGAGACGCTCTTGATGTACCTGTCCCAAGAAAGTTTTTACTGTAATAAGAAATTACACACTATAAAATTTTATATAAACATAAAAATAAAAGATTGTTACACAGAGATGTTATTACTTTAACACTTAGAAGGAGGTTAAGGGCCACCAGGTAGCATGGTGGTTAAGGCACTGGATCACACATGGCCAACTTGACCATTTGAATCCCAACCAGGCGGCTTTAAAAACACCACAGGTGTGTGTGCATATGTGCCCAAAATCCCAAGAGAAGGGAGGAAAAAGGATTGCACTATGACCATCCCCCTCAGGGGTGATTTCTCACTTTTCCCTTTCTCTCTCTGTCTCTCTGTCTCTCCGGAAAGTACACATACCCTATAGCAAAAAGTAAAAGAAAAAAAAATACAAGCAGGCTAAGAAACAATCAGTGCAAAAAGAGAAAAAAAGAAGCAATCAGGGACAAAAAAAAGAAAAGAAAAGCAGCATCAGGGGACCAACAGACAGCATAGCGTTTATGTGTCTGGACTCCCACACGGCAAACCGCAGTTCAAGTCCTGAGCCCAGTGGCTTGAAAATCACACTAGGTGCATGTGTGTGCATCTTCAAGATCCCAGGAGAAGCATGGAGAAGGTATTGCAGCATGGCCATCACCCCAGGGGCTGATTTCTCATTTTCTCTCTCACTCTGTCTTTGTCTCCCCGCCCCACCCCACAAGTGTACATGTCCTATACTACAACAAAGGATTTCTGCTATAGGGCGTGTGCTCTCACCAAAGAGACAGAGAGACAGGAAGCGAGAAATCACACTCCAGTTTGGGTAGTCACACCACAATCCCTTCTCCTCCATTCTCCTCTTGGGATCTTGGGCATGCATGAACTCCACTGGCATGAATTTTAAGCCACCAGGTCTGGGACTTGAGCTGTGGTTAACTATGTGGGAGTCCAACAACGTAACCATTATGCCATCTGCTGGTACCAAGGCAAAAACCTCTTTAAGGAAAAAAAAAAAAAAAGAAAAAAAAGATGGTCCAGGGTCTTTCACCTAATACTGAAAGGCTGACTGGGGCTGACTGGGATCGCAGTGATATACAAGGTAGACTTATGGAATGGGGCAATGTTCCTTAATGGAATGTTTCAAGAAATGTTTGGGAAAAGGAGTTTGCTAATATTTTTGTTTGTTTTATAAGTAATGTTTGGCCTTGGAAATACTAATGAAGAGTACAAATTCTTAAAATTATATTTGGAAATAATGGTATTAAACGTCCTTTCAATTAAGTAATGTCTTCATGGCTTACTACATAGAAATATACTGGCTTTTATCTTTAAGTCTCTTCTTAAAATGTCCGGGAAATTAACAGATACTTTCATATTATATGAAGACATGTAGTTCAAAAAGAGTAACTTGGAAATTTTTTAATGGATGTGATAAAAAATATAATCCCATTTTTGTGGGGCTGATTGGTGGTGTGGTGGAAAAGGAGCTGGACTCCCATATGGCCTAACACAGTTCAAGTCCCAGACCTGGTGGCTTGCTTTCTCACTTTCTTCCTCCCCCTTTTCAATAAAAATAATGATGAGGGGCCGGCAGGTGGCGTGGTGGATAAAAGCGCTGGACTCCCACATGGCTGACCATAGTTCGAGTCCCAAACCTGGCAGCTTGCTTTCTCGCTTTCTCTCTCTCTCTCTCTCTCTCGTTCACTCTGCCCCTCTCTGGTCAAATTAAAATAAATAAATAAAAGTTAAATAAAATAATTTTAAAAAATAAAAATAATAGTGATGATAATTAATAAATAATTCTTTTAAAAAATATATATAATCCCATTTTTCAAGTAAAACATCAGGTGAAAAATACACTCTAAGATAATGCCCCAATCCCCACCTCTTGGTACTTACACCTTTGCATAACTCCCTTCCCTTAAGTAAGGTAGGAATGTATTATATTATAATTTGGCAGTTTCTTACAAAGCTAAATGTATTTTTACTGTATGATTCAGCAATCATACTCTTAGTATTTAGCCAAATGTGCTGAAAATATTAATATATATGCACACTAAAACCTGCATGTGGATGTTTATAGCTGCTTTATTCTTAATTATCAAAACTCAGAAGCAGCCAAGATGTCCTTCAATAAATGAATGGCTAAATAAACTGTGGTATATCCAGACAATAGAATATTATTCAGCACTAAGGAAAAAAATTGAGATATCAAACCATGAGAAAACATGAGGGGAAATTAAAAGCATATTACTAAGTGAAAGAAGCCAAACTGAAAAGGCTCCCATCTGTATAATTCCAATTGTATGACATTCTAGAAAGGACAAAATTACAGAGGCTTCCAGAGGGTGAGGGAGAAAAAAGGGTTGAGCAGGCAGAGCCCAGGGTATTTTTAAGGCATTGAAACTACTCTGAATGATACTACAGTAGTGAATACACCAAATGGTCATAACACATTTTTCCAAACCCATAGAATGTACAACACCAAGAATGAACTCAAGTGTGAACTATGGACTTGGGTATGTGAATACAGGCGCATAAACTATAATAAAAGTACCATTGTGGAGCAGCATGTTGATTTGAGAAAGCTGTGCATGCAGTGGTTGGGGGAAGGTATATGTGTATTATCTGCAAATTTCATTCAATTTCACTGTAAAACTAAGACTGCTCTAAAAAATAAAGTCTGTTTTTTTGGAGTGTTTTTTTTTGCTATAGGGCACGTGTGCTCGCCAGAGACAGAAAGCAATAAATCACTGCAAGGGGGGATGGCCACGCCACAATCCCTTCTCCTTCATTCTCCTCCTCAGGATCTTGGGCATGCACACGCACCCGGCGTGAGTTTAAGCCACCAGGTCCAGGACTCGAACTGCAGTCAACTACATGGTAGTCCAGCAACATAGATATTATGCCATCTGCTGGTCCCAATAAAGTCTATTTTTAAAACAAATAAACAACCAAAAACAAACAAGTGTCCTCAGTGTGACAGTTTACTAAGAAATACAGTAAATGCTGCCAACAACCAAAGCTTGGAAGCAGATCCTTCCCCTGTCAAGGTTCAGATGAGCCCATAGCCATAGCCAACACATTGATTGTAGATCTCTGAGACCTTGAACAGAGAACTCAGGTAATTCTGAACATACTCCTGAACCTCAGAAACTATGAAGTATCTAATGTGTGTTGTTTCAAGACATTAAATTTGATGGTTAAACCATTTATACTGTTACATAGCAATAGACAAATATCACACACAGGGATCAATTTTGATTTATCATTGGACTTACTATCCTTTAAATATTGACAAAAAGTAAAATGTGAGCACTCCTTTTCTCCATCATTTTTAATTTTCCAATTATAGTGTGATGCAATTTCATCAGTTCTGGGTTACCTATCCCTCCATGTGATTTCATGATACTCTGTACTTCATTTATCCTTTTTTTTTTTTTTTTTTGGAGAAGTTTTTGCTATAGGGTGCGTGCACTTGCCAGAAAGACAGAGAGAGACAGAAAGTGAGAAATCACTCCCCAGTGGGGATGGTTACGCTGCAATACCCATTCACCTCTCGGGATCTTGGGCATGCATGTACACGCGCCTGGCATGAGTTTAAGCCACTGGGTCAAGGACTTGAACCACAGTCTACTACATGAGAGTCCAGTGACATAGCCATTACACCAACTCCTGGTCCCTCCTTTATCAGTTTAGACATTAAAAATGGATTGTAGGGTTGCCGTATAACCTCCTGATTGAGGGAACCAGATCCCACATGGCCAACTCCTGTTCAAGTCCCAGCCTCAGCAGCTTGAGGAACACATGGGGCACATGTGTGCATGCCCAAAATCCTGAAAGAAAGAAGAAATGAAGAAGAGATTGCAGTAAGTTTCCATGCATCCATAAAAAATAAAATTTTAAAAGTTAAGAAAAAATATTAGAAATTCTGACATATACCTCACATCAAATTCTCAAGACAAACTAGGCTAACACTAACCTGGTATGTCCAGAATGCCAGTGCTCGGGAGCTAATGTCCAACACAATTTCTGGTCTCAGTCCCGCCAATACCATAGCTTTATATTCCTCTGATGGACTGAGTTCTGTGCGAACAATATCTAGCTTTCCAGAAAGGGTACTGTTGCAGGCAGGACAGATAGCTGGTGAACGACTAAATTCACCACTGCCATGCTGATCACAGAAAATGTGAGAGCATGCAGTAACCCATGCATAACCTGAGAGTTTGATACGACACTTTCGATAATTACAAAGCAACATGTCTTCACAGAGAGACATAATGAGATAGTGAGATCTCCAAATGCTGAAAAGTCCTACAAGGGATAAATGAAAAGGTCAAGTAAATCAAACTGAAGTGAAAATGAAATAAGTAAATAACAAGTAAAACGAAATACGTATCTTTATTTTATTATAATAAAATACTGTACACTTTATTGTTTTTATATTTATTATAATAATATATTGATTTCAGTCACTCAACAACATTGTATTCCTTCTTTGTGCAAGTCACTACAAAGACCATGAAAAAAACTTTAATAAAAAATTAGACACAGGTGGTTTCAAATTTTTCAAGGACATTTTCTAAGGCACAAAAAAATTAAAGTACTGCTTTTTATCATTCCACAATAACTGAAAGTCCAAATGTCTTACCAAGCACTCTTTATTATTTTAGTACTTTTCACACCTGATGAACATAAACGTCAACACTGATTTCAGCCATTCTTCAGCAGAAAGTAAGCTACATTTTTAGGTTTTTCATACATTCTCAGGTCCTTTTCCATGTTGATGTGATTAAAATGAATAGCTGCCTGTTAATAGTGGCGGAAAACTAACCTAAATCATCCAAGTAAACTGAATATCATGAAGCCTTGAAATCTACACAAAACCTTCTTACATCATCAGTTAAACAATTGCCTATTAATATAAATACTACTCAATGCTATGGCTCTGCTTAAAACATCTGTGAAAATATCTACATTCTCTAGGTTAAGTTACTTCGGAATAAAATGGGCTCCGAGTTTTACTAACCTAAAACAGCTAGCATTATTCGTGACATACCAAAACTTGTGGTATATTGAATAATAGTGACATGCCAATTATATACCACGGAAAAACGTCTGTATTTATGAACTGACAAATTCTGTCAAGAACGTTGCCTTAATCATAGGGGTGGCCCGCGACGTCTCTTTAACAGTTTCCACAGGAAAACCCCTGGCAACCAGATTTAAAAGGCCTCTTTGAATTCCAGCAGTACAGACAGGGAAATAGGAAAGCGGGACACAGTTTTTAAGCTGGACCCCTTCTCAGGCAGAGAGAGAGAGAGAGCAGTCCAGCTAACTTCCGATTTTCCGCCGGGTTGGGAAGAAGGCCAATTTACTGGGCTGTACGTGCTGAGGCAAAATCCTCAACTTGAAAGAATTAGAACGACGGAAACTTCACCCTGGAATTTTAGCCTGCTTTCCATGCTCGACAGAGGAAAAAATAGTGAAAATAACGCAAATTAGAAACTTAACCTGAGGCGCTAACAAAAAGCGCGGGAATGTGCCGTTGCCACCACCACTCCACGAAGAGCGGGACCTCCCTACTACGTCAGAGAGCGCACGCGCAGAAGCACCCAGGCGCCTGATGGCCGGTGGGTGCTGGGATGCCGGCCGCTGAGGATCCTGGGACCTGCTCTGCGACTTAGAGACTGGACCCCGCCCCCTTACAGGAGGGGAGCTATTAGCGGGCTCAGGAGGGCGCGAATCCAACTGAGTTTAAGGCTTCTCACTTCGGAGCCTGGCAGATGTTGGCCAGGATTCCCTTGTAGCCGGCTCAGGAGGGCGCGAATCCAGCTGAGTTTAAGGCTTCTCACTTGGGAGCCTGGCAGATGTTGGCCAGGATTCCCTTAACTCCTGTAGACTGGCACAAGAGTAACCATGAAAATTAAAAAAGTATTTTTCATGAGTCTGTCTTTTTGGACAAAAAAGCCTTCTATGGCAGGGGAAGAGGGAGATTAGATAAAATAGTGGGGCCCACTTAAGCCCCAGTTTCTGTGTACACGCTGCTGTTTGTCCCAGGAAAATTTGGGAAGTATCGGACGGTCAGCACAGTCTACGTTATCAGGAGAAACTCCCAGAAATTGTGTGATCGTAGTGAATGGCTGAAACTGCGGATAACAGAACTCTGTGTACACTGTTTCTTCCTATATAACATCCCTACAATAGTTTAATTTATAAACTAGGTGCGTTAAGAGGTTGGGTCTGGCAAGTGCCTTGGTCTTTGAGGCGTTGGACTCTCCCACATGATAAACTATGGTTTAAGTCCCAGTCCTGGCTGCTTACTTTCTCACTTTCCCTTTCTGATCAAACTAAAAAAAAAACACACAAATAAAAAATTAAATAATTTTTTTAAAGAGGTTAACGGACAGATAATAGCTACTAATAGAGTTACAATATACCATAAAAATTACTTGAACGCACTCTCTCAAAATACACTGTACTCGGGAACCAGCAGTTAGCGTAATGGCTATGTCGCTGGACTCCCACGTAATCGACCACGGTTCACGTACTGGACCCAGTGGCTTAAAACTCACGCTGGGCGTGTGTACGTGCGTGCCTAAGATCCCAGAGGAGAATGGAGGTGAAGGGATTGCGGCGTGACCATACCCTCTGGGGGGTGATTTCTCGCTTTCTGTCTCTAATGTCTCTGTCTGTCTGTCTGGCGAGCACACACGCCCTATAGCGAAAATCTCTCTCAAAAAAAAAAAAAATACACTGTACTCCAGTTAACTGAAACCAAGGATACAGGGGACTACTGTATGTGTAGTTGCACAGCTATCGCCTCCATGCAGAGGTAGACCCTGCCATTTTTTCAATCCACTTTGGAATAGACATCTTTCAAGCTTTTATGCATCCTCCATATACAATGTACAGATTATATTTATATAGTGAATCTGCATTAGAAACATTCATAATAGCATATGAAATTAAGCAATAGAATCAAGTACGATAGCTCAAATGCAGACCAACTGTGTGCTTTCCTGGAACTGTGTTGTTTAAATGTACCTTTTTTAGTCTAATACCATTACCTGTGATTTTTCTTTATTCTTAAGTGTTTCCTATTGCAACTGTAATTTATATGGGTCTGTAAGAATTTAGATTAAAAAAATAAGCTGACTTAAAGGGTCCTTGGCATGTAAGCCTTAATGATGTCTTCAGTAGCCACCTTTCTACCTGATATGATTGCATTATATACTAATAATAGATACAATCAACCACACAATAGATACTAAACACTGCAAACTCCTTTCTGGGTTGTGAATCCACAGTACTTTTCAAGCAAAAAAAGATGCCCTAATGAAACAACTTTCTGGTAATTTTTGTTTCTTGCTGGCTCATAGTAGTTAGAAAGGGTCTTGGCCTTTGTATTCATGTCTTAAAATAACTTCTGAGTGTAGAGTGGTAATTTCATCCTATTAGTACAAACTAGATTCAAAGAAAATTAGAGATTCATATGTAGATTATGTAGTCCTTAACATTTGTTTTGGGTATTCGAGTTTTTTGTGCATTTTCTGGTTTGAACTATACCACATATTGAAAAGTTGAATTAAAAAAAAAAAAAAACAGGTATAGTAAATCAAAGTTCGAAAACACAAAGCATTCTAATTCAACCAATACCTAACTTATGATCCTAGCTAAGTTGCCTTTGTAGACAGCATGAGCCTGTCCCAGAAATGACTCACTACATATTTCACAATCATTTTAACAGCCATATATTACAAATGTACCAAAATTTGGGCCAGTCAGTGGCATGATGGTTAAGATGGCTTGATCCCACATGGCTAACAGCAGTTTGAGCCCCAGATCTGGTGGCTTTAAAAATACACCAGGTGCATGTATATGCATGCCCAAAATCTTGGAAGGGATTGCAGCACGACCACTCTCATGAAGGGTACTTTATCTTCAGTGAGTGCGCACAAAAACTTAAATATAAAAATGTATAACTTATCCATCCTTATAATGGACAGAGTTAGAGTTTACATTTTTATAATTAAAAACACTGTGGGACCAGCAGATGGCATAATAGTTACATCGCTGTACTCTCACATAGTCCATCACCATTCGAGTTCTGGACCTGGAGACTTTAACTCAGACCAGGAATGTGTGCATGCATGCCCAAAATCCTGAGATGAGAATGGGAGAAGGGATTGTGGTGTGGCTGTCCCCCTGCGGGGGTAATTTCTCATTTCCTGTCTCTCATTGGCAGAGTGCACATGCCCTATAGCAAAAAAATCTCTTAAAAAAAAAAAGCAATACTGCAATAAATCTTCTGTACATGTGTCCTTCAGGACACATGCCAAGAATTCCTAGACCACCCAGAGACTCAATAAGTGTATAAGCATCTTTGTATAAACACAAGTTTCACTGTCACAAGAAATGTATGAGAGCACAGTTGGGTTTTTTACATTTTTGTCTGATGAAGTGAAATGGTATTTGAATGTTGTTTTAATTGTACAATTCTCTAATTACTAGTCAGGTTGCACATCTTTTCATGTGAATAACTACCCAAGGGTCCTTGTCTGTGAGCTGCCTATTCATAGCCTTTGGTAATTTTCTTGATTAAATGGAGTCACTGGTTGGTTACACTGCATGCAAACCTCAATTTCAATGTTAGTTCATACAAATTTATCAACTTTTCCTTTTTGTGCTTATGTCTACATCAGTGTCATGTTCTATGCTTTTCAGTCATTCTAAAGTTTTGTGCATTTTATAGATTTTTTTTTGGGGGGGGGAGAGGTTTTTGCTATAGGGCCCTTGTGCTCACCAGAAAGAGAGAGACAGAGAGAGAAAGCAAGGAATCACTCCCAGGGGGATGTACAGATGGCCGTGCCGCAATCCCTTCTCATCCATTCTCCATTCAGGATCTTGGGCACGCACATGCACACACCCCCAGCATGAGTTTAAGCCACCGGGTCCGGGATGCAAACCACGGTCGACTACATGGGAGTCCAGTGACATAGCCATTAGGTCAATTGCTGGTCCCTATAAATAGATCTTTAATTCATCTAACAATGAATCTGAAGAACAGTAAGAGTTGTGAAAGAAAAAGTGACCACAATATTCAAGAAAGTTAACATTTTAAAAGCTTGTTTTCGACCAAAGTGAGTTTGGTTCTATTTCTAGGTTACATTGAACATATGCAAAGGATACAGTACACATCAAAATGCTGGACATGGTTTATTTCATTTGTTTTTAGACTGAAATTTAACAGTTACTATTAAAATAGTTACTATACAAAATGATGGACCACAAAACACTTAGTATAACAGAATTAGAGATATGAAAGTTTTCATATAAATCTATTTACAAAAGCACTCTAAAGTCATGATAAAGGAGACAAAGCATTGGATTTCAGGTGATAGTTGTGCTATACTTGAACACAGAACTTCCGTACTGTTTGATACCTTGCTTGTATAGCCAAAAAATAAAAAAGTTTGATTTCTTAATGATTTAACATATTTGTTATTTTTGAAATGGTTTAATCCAGTTGTTAGCTGTTTTTACAAAAAATTATTCATGAAGTGATTACAAGGGCATTTGATTTATAAATTCTCATGGCACAATCTGTATTTACACATCATTTATACCATTTAATTCCAGGTAACTCTCACCTTTCCAAAATGGTATTTTTACCATGAACATTGATTTTGATCTTCTGTAGATAATGTATTTCTAATTATAACATTTTTTTTCTTAGATATATTTTTGTTATACGGGGTATGTGCTCACCAGGGACAGAAAGCAAGAAATCACCCCACGGGGGGACGCAATCCCTTCTCCATTCTCTTCTTGGAATTTTCAGCAAACATGCACACACACCTGGTGTGAGTTTTAAGTTGCCAGGTCTGGGACTCAACTGCAGTACACTACATGGGAGTCCAGCAACGTAACCATTATGCCATCTGCTGGTCCCTATAATCACATTTAAGTGTTCCAGTCAGTAATTTTCCCTATTACCTTTTTTATTTTTATGGAGAGATTTTTACTATAGGGTGCGTGCGCTTGTCAGAGAGACGGAGAGAAACAGACATAGAAAATGAGAAATCATCTCCCAGGTGGGATGATTGTAGCATAGCCATTTCTCTGTGGGTGGTTTCTTGCTTTCTGTCTATCTCTCTGGCAAGCACATTCACCCTGGAGCAAAAGTCTCTCCAAAAAATAAATATAAGGCAGAAATAATTGCTTTTAGCCATACCTAAATGGTATGTGCAATTTCAATCAATGATAGGGCTAACCAGAGGCAGGGTGGTTATTGCGGCTGGATCCCACATGGCCAACTGCTCAAGTCCTGGACCCAGTGGCTTGAAAGGCATGCTGGGCACATGTGCTTGTGTACCCAAAATCCCAGGAGGAAAACAGAGGATTGCAACATTGCCACTCCCACTTGGGGATTGATTTCTCACTTTGTATCTCTTTTGGGGAAGTGTACCGACCTATAACAGGTTTGATTAAATTATCAGTAACATTATTTACAAATAAAATGCCACATGCATACATTGTTTTTGGCAGCCATTCTTTATTACCTCTCAAAGGATCAAGCAGCATAATCATATATTAAGAGTTTTAAGTAGTCACAAGTACTCAAATGCTTCAGTACCAAAACATACATTTTACATCAGAGTCGAAGTTTAAATCCCAGTTATTACAAGTAAATGACTTGCTGAAATGCCATTAAAATAATGTATTTCTAAGGATTAACCAATAGAGATAACAATTCAGTTCTTTTTTTTAAAGTCTCTATTCTAGGCCAAGCCTATAGATAAAAAAGGTGCCCTAATTTCACCAAGCTTATAGTCCAGAAAAGAATTTAAGAATATTGAAGAGAGGGAGGTGGCAGGGTGGTTTAAGGGTACTGGATTCCCACATGGCTGGCCATGGTTTGACAACCAGACCTAGTGGCTTGCTTTCCCACTTTCTGTCCCTGTCTGGTCAAATTAAAATAAATAAATAAAGTCAAATAAAACAATTATTTAAAAAATATGATTGAAGAGAATAATATTTTATTCTTTCATTTATTTTTATTATCTTTTAATTTTTGTAACATGATTCTATAAAACCATTTCTGGTGAGAAAATTCAGCTCCCATCTTTAACGTGAAGAATCGTCTACCTTCATGCTGCAAAGAAAAAGATACTTTTAAAAGTGCCCTGAAATGTGAACAAACCACCCTAGAAAACTGAGTAAATGACTTAAATTTAAACATGAATGACTTAGAGTATGTTTCAATAACTCCCAGAATCAATTGATTACAGCTCTTTCACACTCCTAGATTAGAGCTATTCAAATACTGTCACAATCAAAGAATTCCTTATAAACCATAATCCTGTGTTTTTAATTCTTTTTTTAATCTTAGGTATCTTTTCTTAATCTAAAATCACATGTTTTGGATGTTCAACTCCGCAAAAATCAAAGGCACTAACGGACAGCCAACCCATCCCCTTGGTGCCCTGAGTGAAGACAAGTCAGCTTTGATCTATGATGGACCAAAATCCCACTGCCTAAGGCTCCAAGCAGCAAGAGGAACAGCCATCAAAGTCTATCTCAAACCACATTATCTTAAGAAACATTTATAAAAAATAAAAACATCAAGAAACTCTTACAAGATAGGAATCATTGCATCTAAAAATAAAAAAGACCACTAGTCCAGCAAGACAAAATGAGGAATTAGATAAAAAAAATAAATAGTGCCAAAATCAAGATTAATCAACTAACCATGTTATCAGGCCATGTTATTAGGGCTATGTTACAGTAACGGGACTGACTACAGTCCTAAGTCCAGAACTAAATTCAGCTTTAGGAGCCAAGGGTAAAGGTAACAAGAGGTACATCAATTAGAAGAAATAAATATAGCAACAACAAAGAATTTCTGATAATCAATCATGCAGCTGTCAGAAATTGCCAGGTAGTACAAAAAGATAAAATATACACATGGACCCTTCCAACAAAATAGCTAACATCTATTGAGCATTTATCCTATGCTTTACAATGTTCTAAGTCCCATACACTTAGCTAATTTAATCTTCAAAGAAACCATGCTTTGCGTCAGGTACTATTATTTTAGTCTTCTAAGATAAAAGAAACTAAGACAGGGCCAGCAGGTCACCTTGTGGTTAAGGCACTGGATTCCCACATGGCTGACAGAGATTTGAGTCCTGGACCTGGTGGCTTAAAAATCACACCAGGCACATGTGCATGCCCAAAATCCTGAGGAGAATGAAGAAGGGATCACAGCATGGCCATCACCACTGAGTGTGTGATTTTTCACTTTTCCTCTTCTCTCTCCCCGTCACCAATGAGCAACATGACCCTATGGCCAAAAAAACTAAAACAAAACAAAAAACTAAGCCACTTAGATGTTAAGAAACTTGCCAAAGTTAGATAATTGCTTAAGAGATAGCGAATGGGTTTTAACTGAGTTTGATTCCAGAACTATTTGTACTAAACTACTTTTCAAAATCTTTGATTGACTTTTTAAAAAATAAAATGTGGGCTGGCCTCATAGCACAACAGTTAAGCCCTGTGTATGTGGAGCTAGACTGCACATGGTCAATTGCAGTTCAACTCCCAGCCCCAATGGCTCGAATAACATCCATTTTGGATGCTACACTTGCATGCTAAAATCTTGATTGAGATGGAGATTACTGCATGACCACATCCCATTCGGGGCTGCTTTCTCTTTCTCCCTGGCATGCACACACAATGTCTGGCAAAACAAAATAAAATTTTAAAACATAACAAAACTTTAAAACACCTTTGCAGCTATCCATAAAATCAGAAAATTAAATTTTTAAAGATTCATGTGTATATCAAAGCTTCACAATCTCTCTTACCATAAAAGAAAAATGCAGTCATCTCCAGGATTTATAGCACCAAAGAGGTCTAGACTAGGGAAGTGAGGTTTAAAATCTGGTCATGTGCAAATTCCACTCCTGCAAAAGACAACCAAAAGCTAAAAAATTATCTCACACTCATTTACCTCATTCTTTGCTGAAAATATAGGCACAGGTTATTTAGTTCTTAGGTCTGTCCTAAATTTCTTACAATAAATTTCTGAGTTCAGCTTGCTTTCTCACTCACGCTCTCTCACTCTATTGCTTGCTCTGTCTCTCTCTGGTTGAATATAAATAAGGTTAAATAAAATAATTATTTAAAAAAAAAAAAAAAACTGCCAAGGTACTGGTAGAATGAATATTTTTGGAGAGGTTTTTGCTATAGGGCACGTGTGCTCACCAGAAAGACAGAGAGAGAGAGAGAGAGAAATTACCCCCCAGAGGAAATGGCCATGCCACAATCCCTTCTCTCCTCCATTCTCCTCTTGGGATCTTGGGCACACGCACACACAAGCCTGGTATGAGTTTAAGCCAACAGGTCCAAGACTCGAATCACAGTTGACTACATGGGCGTCCAGCAACGCAGCCATCACTGGACTTCCCTCTTAGTCAGTTTGAATCTCAGACCTGGCAGCTTAAAACACACTGGGCATGTGTGCATATGTGCCCAAAATCCCAAAAGAATGGAGAAGGGATTGCAGCATGGCCATCCACCAGAGAGGGTGATGTCTAGCTTTCTGTCTCTGTCTCTGTCTCTTTGGCAAATATAAGTATCTTATAGCAAAAATCTCTCTCTATGGGGCCAGCATATGGCATGGTGGTTAAGGGTGCTGGACTCCCACAAGGCCAACTGTGGTTCAAGTCCTGGACTTGGTGGCTGTTTTCTCTCTCTCTGTGTCCTTTTTTGGTCAAATTAAAATAACTAAATAAAGTTAAATAAAATAATTCTCTCTAAAAAAAAAAAAAACAGTTACCAATGTTCTTTCTGTAGTATTTAAATTTTTACATTAAGGTTTCCTAGCTGTCATTCTAAATCAGAGGTAGCACAAAAGAGAGAAGCATGCCAAAATGTTGGTCATAGTATCAAATTCATTCAAGTTTTTAAAAATTATTTATTTAACTTTATTTATTCATTCATTTATTTTTAATTTGACCAGAGAGACACACACACACAGACACAGAGAGAGAAGGTGAGAAAGCAAGCCAGCAGGTCTAGGACTATGAACCGTGGTCAGCCACGTGGGAGCACCCAGCGCCTTAACCAACACACCATTTGCTCGTCCGTGTACTTCAAAGGTTTTTTTTTTTTTCTTTTTTTGGAGAGGTTTTTGCTATAGGGCGCGTGTGCTCGCCAGACAGAGAGACAGAGAGATAGAAAGTGAGAAATCACCCCCCAGGGGGGATGGTCACGCCGCAATCCCTTCTCCTCCATTCTCCTCTCAGGATCTTGGGTACGCACGCACATGTGCCCGGCGTGAGTTTAAGCCACCGGGCCTGGGACACGAACTGCGGTCGACTACGTGGGAGTCCAGCGACATAGCCATTACACTAACTGCTGGTTCCCCCATACTTCAAAGTTTTAAGAATTACCTGAGATCATTAATCCCAATAGGAATTTCAGCAAACAAAATTCAATTTCATGTGTTTGCCCCTAGCTTTAGTCTGCTCAGAGCATGTGTTTAATCAGGGTTATCAGCTGAAACACGGACTTAACATGCATCTCATCATGGCAAACTGTCAGTAACTGGTGAAGGGCAAACCACCACCAGCTTATTTCTAAACCAGGAAGGCTCCCTTAAGGATAGAATTAGGACTGTTTCAACTACCAAATTTCACTTATTGATAAGACTATGCCCCAAATGTGGCTGGGTAATTAGAAATCCAAATGAGGGGGCCAGTAAGTGGCATGGTGGTTAAGGTGTTGGACTCCCACATGGCTAACTGCAGTTCAAGTCCTGGAACTGGTGGCTTGTTTTCTCACTTACTCTCTCTCTTTCTCTCTCTGGTGAATTACAAATAATAACAATAAATTAAATTAAAAACTGTAAAAACAAATTTAAAGAATTATTTATTTGTTTAATTCCATTTGTTATTATTACTTTTTAATTTGAGCAGACAGAAACAGAAAGAGAGAAAGGGAAAGCAGGAAAGCAAGCCACCAGGTCCGGGACTCAAACCACGGCTGGTCATGTGGGAATCCAGTGCCCTTAACCCCCTCGCCACCTGCTAGCCCCTAAAAACAAATTTTTAAATCCAAATGAGGTGGGACCAGCAGATAGCATTCATGATTTCATCTCAGGGCTCCCACATGACTTACCACAGTCTGAGTCCCAGACACAACAAGCGCATGTGCATGTGTCCCTAAAATCCACAAAGAATGGAGAAGGGATTGCAGCATGGCCATGCCCCCTGGGGGTATGATTTCTCTCCCCATATCTGTCTGTCTCTTCAGTGAATACATATGCCCTATAGCAAAAATCTCTTAAAATAATCCAAATGACTTATAAATGAAGATTTTTCTCTTACCTCTGGTATGAGATGAATCTAGCTTCTATCTAGGAATCATGTTGAAAACGGATTTATCAACTAGCATCATTCTGGAAAATTAAAAAATAGTAATTACATAGATATGCAAAAGTTATGATTATATGACAACTCACATGAGTATTTTTACAGCAAGTAACAAGGAAAATTATTTTAATCTCCTGTGATATAAATTATAGCCACTCCTCGCTTAATAACGTGTTTAACAATCCCTCAGATTTATGACCAGTTCTCCAAACCAGTCCTTCATTGCAGGGAATCCCTCTTTCTCTGTCTTTCTCATTTCAGCAGTCAGTTCTCACCACATCAAGCATTCAGTTTTGCAAGACTAATATTTCATGCAGTTATCAAACTGAAATTTTCTTTAGACCTTCCCACTATTCAGAATAAATAAAAACAATTACACTGGATTTATAGTATTTTGTGTGGGTAGAATTACATTGTTTTATTATGCTGTTGCATGATCTCTGTTGAAAAATGTATACCCTATGAAGCCATAACACACAAGACCTTAAAACTCCTGTATTAGCCTAACTACCTAGTTGAAGGGACAGAACTCAGTTAAGTGAATAATGCCTGTGTTGACCCATCTATTTAACATCATCAAATGCCCAACTCAATATCAGATTAGGAGAAGACTTCTACACACTCAACTTTCTATAATTAAAGGTGGGCTCCGCCATAGTGGCATTGTAGTAATATGCCACTCTGCAAATCTGGAAACCAGGTGGAAGATCGGGGTTCAGTTCCCAGGCTGACCTCTAAATGCCACAGTATGACACCCTGTTGAGGGTATTTCTCAGAGTCCTTTTTTTTTTTGGAGAGGTTTTGCTATAGGGGGCATGCACTTGCCAGAAAGACAGAGAGACAGAGAGACAGAAAGTGAGAATTCACCCCCCGGGGGGATGGCCATGCCACAATCTCTTCTCCTCCATTCTCCCCTTGGGATCTTGGGCATGCACACACATGCCTGGCATGGGCTTTAAGCCACCCGGTCCGGGACTCGAACCGTGGCCAACTACATGGGAGTCCAGCAACATAGCCATTATGCTGGTCCCCAGAGTACTTTCTTGTGAAAGAAAGAAACTTTTTTTTTTAAGATTTATTTATTTGGGAACCAGCAGTTAGCGTAATGGCTATTTCGCTGGATTCCCACGTAGTCAACCGCGGTTCGCGTCCCGGACCCGGTGGCTTAAAACTCACGCCGGGCGCGTGTGCGTGCGTGCCCAAGATCCCAAGAGGAGAATGGAGGAGAAGGGATTGCGGCGTGACTATCCCCCCTGGGGGGTGATTTCTCGCTTTCTGTCTCTATGTCTCTGTCTATATAGGCACGCGCCCTATAGCAAAAAACCTCTCAAAAAAAAAAAAGATTTATTTATTTTTTACTTATATTTATTATCATTATTCAATTTTGACCAGAGAGAAACAGAGAAATGGAGAGTGAGAATGCAAGCCGCCAGGTCCAGGACTTGAACCATGGTCAGCCATGTGGGAGTCCAGCACCTCAACAACCACACCACCTGCTGGCCCCAAAAGAAATTAACAACAACAAAAAAAAGTGGATGAAACTGCACAATAAGTTTAACCAACCTTTAAGAGGTTATAAAATCAACAGCCTCACAATAAGAGAATAGGCACATAAACCAGTTAACTTGGAAGATATAATTAAGTAATCCAAAATCATTTTTTAGTTTGCTATAGGATGCATGCACTCACAAGAGAGACAGAGAGAGAAAATGAGAACTCACTCCCAGAGAGGATAGCCATGCCAATCCCTTCCCCATTCTCTTCTGATTTTGTGCACATGCACCCAGCATGTTGTTTGTCAAGCCACTCGGTCTGGGACTTGAACAACAAAGTCAGTCATGTGTGATCCAGCCACCTTAACCTTCACACCACCTACTAGTCCCTTAATAGTCATTTTTGTCACCAAAGAGTTTTCATTTCATTTGAGTTAATACCAATTGTATTTAACTTTTAATCTTGACAATCCTTTCCCAATGGAAATAAGCAAATCATAAAAATATTTTTAAAGGTATACTCACACCTAAACTGTAACTATGGCCTGGGAACATGATCTGATAGCCTGAGAAAGTATCCCAAGAGGTTTCCACACAGCAGATTTGTTTTGTTTTGTTTAATTGCTTCCTGTCTCTCTGGTGAGCACATGTGCCTCAAAAAATCACTAAAAAAAATTAAAAAGCACAAGTCTTTGTCTAAAAAAGAGAACAGAAAATAATGTCTAGGTTAAACTTCAACAGAGACAAGAAGGGTTTGTTATATGTTCACATGATGTTATGCAGAGTCAGGATGTAGGGAGTATTGCACAATCATTGAACCAATGTGGTTTACTTTAGCAAAAATCAATGGGCTATTAACTGGCACAACTCTTCCCAAGCCTCTAGGAAAAAATTAAAGCAAAAGAAAGTGGTCAGTTTCAGTCCTCACTTTCGTCACAATAAATTGAAGAAATCCTTCCTGGACTTAGGAAAATTGAATTAGCGTCATTCAGAACCCAAGTCTGCCACAAGATGGCAATGTAAGAAAGAGACTAATTTCCTCTTCCAGAGCTTGCATGTAATTTGAGTTTTCAGATGAAATACAGACTGGATGTTCAATTTATCACTGCAGATAGTCTTCATTTCCTAGTATTTACCAGATTACCATCTAGAATTTTTTTTTGTATTACATTAATAGCTATTAACTCAAAATAGTAATTATACTTTTATCATGTTCCCTTTCCTACATTTTGAAAATTTAAAAACTTATAGCCTCAAAGACAGCAGGTGACATGGTGGTTAAGATGATGGATACCCGCATGGTTGACTGTGCTTTAAATACCCGACCTGGAGGCTCACTTTCTCACTCTCTTGCTCTCTCTGGTGAGCACACATGCCCTCTAGCAAAATTTAAAAATAATAATATAATAAAATTTTAAAAGAAGAAAATAGAGGGAACCAGCAGTTAGCGTAATGGCTATGTCGCTGGACTCCCA
>NW_006201235.1:267355-267593 GCF_000334495.1 Tupaia belangeri chinensis
CGGACCCGGTGGCTTAAAACTCACGCCGGGTGCGTGTGCGTGCGTGCCCAAGATACTGAGAGGAGAATGGAGGAGAAGGGATTGCGGCGTGGCCATCACCCCTCGGGGGGGATTTCTCACTTTCTGTCTCTCTGGTGAGCACACACACCCTATGGCAAATACCTCTTTGAAAAATAAAACAGGAACCAGTAGTTGGCATAATGGCTATGGCTCCGGACTCCCATGTAGTCAACCGTGG
>NW_006201235.1:267666-272145 GCF_000334495.1 Tupaia belangeri chinensis
TTTAATAGTCCTTTCCCGGGGGGGCCAGCAGGTGGTGTGGTGGTTGGGGTGCTGGACTCCCACACGGCCAATCACTCCGTTTGTCCCAGCCCTGGTGGCTTGCTTTCTCTCTCTCTCTAGTCAAATTAAAATAAATGAATGAGTAAACAAAATTAAAATATTCTTTAAAAAAAAAAAAAAAAGAATATGTCATCCGGACCAGTAGATGATGAGGTAGTTAAGGGCTCTGGACTCTCATATGGCTGACCATGGTTCGGAGTCCCAGACCTGGCGGCTTGCTTTCTCACTTTCTCTCTGTTCCTCTCTGGACAAATTTAAATTAATAGACAAATAAATAAATAAAATACCATCTCTGTGAAGGGGATCAAGGGACGACTGAATAGGCTTCCTGCTACTAGTATGGGTGGCATGGTAAGGCCAGGCAAGAAAGGCAAACCGAAACTCAGGAAGAAGGTAAACCCAGCAGTGGTAATTTGATATAAGTCATACCAGAGAGAAGATGGTGTGTTCTTTATGTTAAAGATAATGCAGGGGTCACAGTAAACAAAGATGAAATGAAAGGTTCTGCCATCACAGGACCAGTTGCAAAGGTGTGCACAGACCTGGGGCCTAGGAGTGCATCTAGTGTATCACATGATTGTCCAGTGTTTGAAAAACAAAAAAAAAAAAAAAAAAAAAACCTAGAAACAATAAAAACTACCTGCTCCCCCAGCAAAAAAAAAAAAAAAAAAATGTACTACAAAATAAAAGGAGCTCGAGTGGACCTTAAAGCTACTTGGCCAATTAAGTAACTATTTGCCACGTATGGCCAGTTAATTAAAATTAAAATTGAACATTAAAATTCTCAGTCACACTAGTCACATTTCAGTTGCTCAGTATCCATATGTGGCTAGGGGCTGTCATGTTAAACAGCACAAATGTAGCACATTTCCATCATCAGAGAAATGGGAATGACTAAGTTGACAGCAAGGAAGAGGTAGCCGTCATTCTTTAAAATTCCTACTACTACTTGTCTGGGGCTGCCAGGTGGCATGGTGGTTAAGGGCACTGGACTGCCACCTGGCCAACTGTGGTTCGAGTCTTAGACCTGGTGGTTTGCTTTCTTGCTTTCTCATCTCTCAATCTGTGTCCCTCTGTGATCCAATTAAAAATAAAGTTGAATAAAACAATTCTTTAAAAAAAAAAAACCTACTACTTGTCAAGCACTACAGAAATCGGTTTATTCAAACGTTATAACCTGACATTTGTATGAAAAATGAAAGCCCTAGAAATTACATAACTTTTCCAAGGTCACCTAACTAGTAAGAGCCAGGACTGAAATCCAGTTCTTTCGAAACTACACACTGTTTCCACTTCACTAAATGGTTCTTCCTACACGAAATAAGAGGAAGAACTATAGAAGATGGTTTTAGCTTTAGAACGTAATGAGAATGACATACTGTCTTATAGGTCAAAGAGAAACTGAGGTTTTTAAGTACCTCAGAGAAATATAATCAAAGTGCTTTTTTACTCCTTCCCTATTCCTACATTTAAATAATGCTTTAACTATGTGAAATGTTCTCAGATCAGCAGCATGCAAGATTAACAAGGGAGTGACCAGCCAGTGGTGTGATGGTTAAGGCAGCTGTATCCCACACAGCCAACTGCATGGTTCAATCAAGTCTTGGATCCAGAAGCTTCAGAAACATGCCAGGTACATGTACATCTATGCTCAAAATCCTGAGAGAATAGAGAAAGGGATGTGGCATGGCATCCCTCCTGAGAGGTGTATTCTCTATCTCTGACAAGCACATGAACCCTATGGCAAATTTTTAAAATGACAATAATTTCAAAGAGATTAACAAGGGAATGTAGATGGAAGATATGATAAGAGGTTTCTACAGTTCTAATAATATCTTGACCCAAGTACTTTTCTTTTTAAAGAATTACTTTATTTAACTTTATTTAAATTTGACCGGAGAGTGAGAAAGAGAGAAAGCAAGCCATCAGGTCCAGGATTGAACCATGGTCGGCCATGCGGGAGTCCAGTGCCCTTAACCAACACATTATCTGCCACCCTGATCCAAGCGCTACTTACTACAGAATAATTATATGCTGAAAAGGACAACTTCTCTATCTCATCTCACAGACAAAACCCAGACTACAGGGGTCTGATTTTTGTGTCCCTGACACAGAGCAAAAACCCTACAATATATATCCTGGTGCCTTTTCCAAAACGTTGCTCCCTTCAGATTTCCAATCATACTTGGACAAGTGTCATTGTACCACAAAGGTCATTTCATAATTACTATTTTTTTTAAAGAGACAAGGTCTCATTAAGTTGCTCAGAGTGGCCTCAAATTCAGTGCCTCAGCCTCCCGAGTAGGAGGGACTAAAGGCGCGTGCCAACCACGCACTTTACTACGTATTTTATAAATACTCCTTAAACAATGACCCACTCATTTGTTGACTGTGGGCAGTGCTTCAAAGTACTGGTGTTTATGGCCAAAAGGTATATTTTCTGTATGTGAGCAGATGTTTCATGAAGGACTGATATAAGCTATAAATCAATAATACTAAAACTGCAGATACTTCCATTTTAATATATTGTCATTCAATTCTACTTGCATTCATTACAATTTATTCAGTGCCTACTGTGTGCCTTGCATTATGATATACAAGCGTAACTCAAAGAACCTCTAATCTTTTTAGATAGAAAAGACACACATACATGTATGTATAATGCAGAAAACTTAAGGCAGCATTCTATGGGTAAGTACCTACCTTTCTGGTCCCATCAGTCTCTTAACCTTCCTAGCAAGAATGTCCAAATTCCAGTCCACTGGATTCAGTCTGCAGATGTTAGGGAGGTTCTTGCAGAGCCAGGTCTAGGTGGCACACATGGGGCTGAAGAGCTAGAATTCCCTCGATAGTGGATTTCACATTCAACCTGAAACAAAAACGATACAAAACTTTGTATATAGAAAAGTAAAGGGCCAGTCAGTGGTATAGTGGTTAAAGTAGCCAGATGCCACGTGGCTGACTGCGCAGTTGGAGTCCCGGACCTGGAGACTTCAAAAAATATGCTAGGTCACAAGTGCATGTGTGCATCAAATCCCAACAAGATAGAGAAATGGAGAAAGGATTGTGACACCACCATGCCCCAGTTAGGAATCCTTTCTCTCTGACTCTCAGGTAAGCAAGCACATGTGCCTTCTGACAATGAAAATAAACGTTAGTGAGCTTGGGGGACCAGCAGATGGCGCAATGGTTATGTCACTGGATTTCCACTAGTAGACCACAGTTGGAGACTCAGCTGCTTAAAACTCATGCTAGGGGCTGGCAGATGGCGTGGTGGTTAGGGTCGCTGGACTCTCATTTGGTCAATTGCAGTTCGAGTCCCGGACTTGGTGACTTGCTTTCTTGGTCAATTGCAGTTCGAGTCCTGGACTTGGCTTGCTTTCTCATTTTCCTTCTCTCTCTCACTCTGCCCCTCTCTGGTCAAATTAAAATAAGTAAATAAAATTAAATAGTCTGAGAAGGGACATTAGGTAGGAAAATGAAGAAGCTTAGCATTAATGGGACAAAGAAATGGGATATTATCTGTTTAAGATAACTTTATACTATTATCAACTGGACTGGGGATCAATATACATGTGTTACAATATTCAGTTTGCAAGCTAAGTAAAGTGATTGAATGTATAAAAGAACTTGGGGGAAAAAACCCCTCATGTTAGCCCAAAATCCTGAGAGGAAAATAGAGAACAGATTGCAACATGACCATCCCCGGGGGGTGGGGGGGATGATTTCTATTTCTGTCTCTGTCTCTCCAGTGAAAATACACACCCTACAGCAAAAATTTCTTCAAAAAAAAAAAGGGGTGAGTTCAGAAATTCAGGCTAACCACATAACTTATCCCAATCTCTTCCGACCATCTCACCCAGCCCCAGTCCTTTGATATCAGGATGCAAAAGGCACTAAAACCTTCCCTAACTCCTAACCCCCTGTTTTACTTATGTAATAGTACTTTAACTATCTTAGAATTTATAAAGCACTTCCCACACATTACTATTAAGTGGGAAAAGACAACGGCAGTGTACGTACAGAAGGGAAGAGTAAGTACACATATATGATTTGCTTATATGCACATAAATTCCTTAGGGAGGATACACAAAACAGTGTTAACATCGTTATTGGGAATGAATAGGTGACTTAACAGGGGTAAACGGACCATCTTTCTGAGATGGCATAATGGTTATGCCGCTAGACTCACACATAGTTAACCATTCAAGACCCCGGTGGCTTGAACCTCATGTTAGGCATGTGTGCGTGCATGCCCAAAACTCCAGAGAGGAGATTGGGAGAGAAGGAACTGCAGCATGGCCATCCTCCCTGGGGGGTGATTTCTTGCTTTCTGTCTCTGATAAGCACATGTGCCCTATAGCAAAAACCTTAAAAAAAAAAAAAAAAAAAAAAAAAAGAGGGGCAGGCAAGGCATGT